>NW_025534541.1:65000-185066 GCF_020615455.1 Coregonus clupeaformis | reverse complement strand
TCTAGGATGGAGCATTAAAGTATGGGGACTCTAGTGGGGGGATGTACAGTGCATTCGGAAAGTATTCAGACCCCTTGACTTTTTCCACATGTTGTTACGTTACAGCCTTATTCTAGAATGGACTACATAGTTTTTTCCCATCAATCTACACACAATACCCCATAATGACAAAGCGAAAACAGGTTTTTAGAAATGTTTGCACATTTATTAAAAACTCCAAAACAGAAATACCTTATTTACAAGTATTCAGACCCTTTGCTATGAGACTCGAAATTGATCTCAGGTGTATCCTGTTTCCATTGATCATCCTTGAGATGTTTCTACAACTTGACTGGAGTCCACCTGTGGTCAATTCAATTGATTGGACATGATTTGGAAAGGCACACACCTGTCTATATAAAGGTCCCACAGTTGACAGTGCATGTCAGAGCAAAAACCAAGCCATGAGGTTGAAGAATTGTCCGTAGAGCTCCGAGACAGGATTGTGTCGAGGCACAGATCTGGGGAAGGGTACCAAAAAATGTCTGCAGCATTGAAGGTCCTCAAGTACACAGTGGCCTCCATCATTCTTAAATAGAAGAAGTTTGGAACCACCAAGACTCTTCCTAGAGCTGGCCGCCCGGCTAAACTGAGCAATCGATGGTCACTCTGACAGAGCTCCAGAGTTCCTCTGTGGAGATGGGAGAACCTTCCAGAAGGACAACCATCTCTGCAGCACTCCACCAATCAGGCCTTTATGGTAGAGTGGCCAGACGGAAGCCACTCCTCAGTAAAAGGCACATGACAGCTCGCTTGGAGTTTGCCAAAAGGCACCTAAAGGACTCTCAGACCATGAGAAATAAGATTCTCTGGTCTGATGAAACCAAGATTGAACTCTTTGGCCTGACTTCCAAGCGTCACGTCTGGAGGAAACCTGGCACCATCCCTACGGTGAAGCATGGTGGTGGCAGCATCATGCTGTGGGGATGTTTTTCAGCGGCAGGGACTGGGAGACTAGTCAGGGTCGAGGGAAAGATGAACGGAGCAAAGTACAGAGAGATCTTTCATGAAAACCTGCTCCAGAGTGCTCAGGACCTCAGACTGGGGCGAAGGTTCACCTTCCAACAGGACAACAACCTTAAGCACACAGCCAAGACAAGGCAGGAGTGGCTTCGGGACAAGTCTCTGAATGTCCTTGAGTGGCCCAGCCAGAGCCCGGACTTGAACCCGATCAAACATCTCTGGAGAGACCTGAAAATAGCTGTGCAGCAACGCTCCCCATCCAACCTGACAGAGCTTGAGAGGATCTGCAGAGAAGAATGGGAGAAACTCCCCAAATACAGGTGTGCCAAACTTGTAACATCATACCCAAGAAGACTCGAGGCTGTAATCACTGCCAAAGGTGCTTCAACAAAATACTGAGTAAAGGGTCTGAATACTTATGTTAATGTGATATTGAAGTTTTTGATTTTTAATACATTTGAAAACAATTCTAAAATCCTGTTTTTGCTTTGTCATTATGGGGTATTGAGTGTAGATTGATGAGGGGAAAAAACAATTTATTCAATTTTAGAATACAGCTGAAACGTAACAAAATGTGGAAAAAGACAAGGAGGGCATTTTTCTCTGTTGAGATACAGTGGGGCAAAAAAGTATTTAGTCAGCCACCAATTGTGCAAGTTCTCCCACTTAAAAAGATGAGAGAGGCCTGTAATTTTCATCATAGGTACACGTCAACTATGACAGACAAATTGAGAAAAAAAAATCCAGAAAATCCCATTGTAGGATTTTTAATGAATTTATTTGCAAATTATGGTGGAAAATAAGTATTTGGTCACCTACAAACAAGCAAGATTTCTGGCTCTCACAGACCTGTAACTTCTTCTTTAAGAGGCTCCTCTGTCCTCCACTCGTTACCTGTATTAATGGCACCTGTTTGAACTTGTTATCAGTATAAAAGACACCTGTCCACAACCTCAAACAGTCACACTCCAAACTTCACAATGGCCAAGACCAAAGAGCTTTCAAAGGACACCAAAAACAAAATTGTAGACCTGCACCAGGCTGGGGAAGACTGAATCTGCAACAGGTAAGCAGCTTGGTTTGAAGAAATCAACTGTGGGAGCAATTATTAGGAAATGGAAGACATACAAGACCACTGATAATCTCCCTCGATCTGGGGCTCCATGCAAGATCTCACCCCGTGGGGTCAAAATGATCACAAGAACGGTGAGCAAAAATCCCAGAACCACACGGGGGGACCTAGTGAATGACCTGCTGAGAGCTGGGACCAAAGTAACAAAGCCAACCATCAGTAACACACTACGCCGCCAGGGACTCAAATCCTGTAGTGCGAGACGTGTCCCCCCTGCTTAAGCCAGTACATGTCCAGGCCCGTCTGAAGTGCATTTGGATGATCCAGAAGAGGATTGGGAGAATGTCATATGGTCAGATGAAACCAAAATATAACTTTTTTGGTAAAAACTCAACTCGTCATGTTTGGAGGACAAAGAATGCTGAGTTGCATCCAAAGAACACCATACCTACTGTGAAGCATGGGGTTGGAAACATCATGCTTTGGGTCTGTTTTTCTGCAAAGGGACCAGGACGACTGATCCGTGTAAAGGAAAGAATGAATGGGGCCATGTATCGTGAGATTTTGAGTGAAACCCTCCTTCCATCAGCAAGGGCATTGAAGATGAAACGTGGCTGGGTCTTTCAGCATGACAATGATCCCAAACACACCGCCCGGGCAACGAAGGAGTGGCTTCGTAAGAAGCATTTCAAGGTCCTGGAGTGGCCTAGCCAGTCTCCAGATCTCAACCCCATAGAAAATCTTTGGAGGGAGTTGAAAGTCTGTGTTGCTCCAGCGACAGCCCCAAAACATCACTGCTCTAGAGGAGATCTGCATGGAGGAATGGGCCAAAATACCAGCAACAGTGTGTGAAAACCTTGTGAAGACTTACAGAAAACGTTTGACCTGTGTCATTGCCAACAAAGGGTATATAACAAAGTATTGAGAAACTTTTGTTATTGACCAAATACTTATTTTCCACCATCATATGCCAATAAATTCATAAAAAATCCTACAATGTGATTTTCTGGATTTTTTTTTCTAATTTTGTCTGTCATAGTTGACGTGTACCTATGATGAAAATGACAGGCCTCTCTCATCTTTTTAAGTGGGAGAACTTGCACAATTGGTGGCTGACTAAATACTTTTTTTCCCCACTGTAATTTCCTTTTTAATTTCTAGCCAAATGTAAAATGTTCCTGTTTTGATTAATTGAATAGAGTGAGTTAGGTCTGCTCTATACCAAAATTAGCATACCCCCTGAGTCCCTTCCCTGTTTCACACCTGGTAGTTTGGTGGATGGGACTACCAGCTCTCTGTAACCTAGAGGGCAACCAGTGGGTCCATCTCCTCTATACCATGTTTCTTGTAGGATGACAATGTCTGTATTTCTGATTTCTTTGGTGAAGTCCAGGTTCCTGCTCTTTAGGCCAAAGGCAGATGACCTCAGGCCTTGGATATTCCAGGATGAAATAGTGAAGTCTTTGTGTTCCATAAAGTGTCTAATGTTGTTGGTCGTGTGGTTTGGCCTCAGACCAGTAGGCGTGAGCAGAGCCTGCTGAGCATCTGGTACATGCCATTGGCTTGGGCTAGTGTAAGAGTGGGGGTTGGGCCTGTTTGCCTCACTCTCACACCAAGGTCAACTAGCCAGACCTTTGTACAGGACAACACTGTTCATTCCTGACCAACTATCAACTTTACCCCATGGACTGTACCAAGTAAACTCAAAGTGAACAATCAATCAATAAATCAAATTAAATCCTGTTGAATCAAGTTTAGAGTTATAAAGGAGTTGTGATGGATTGAGCCCCAGGCCCCAGGCTCTGGTCTGGTCTAGTCAGTTGGTCCTAATCAGGCTCTGCTCTGGTCTAGTTAGTTGGTCCTAATCAGGCTCTGGTCTGGTCTAGTCAGTTGGTCCTAATCAGGCTCTGCTCTGGTCTAGTCAGTTGGTCCTAATCAGGCTCTGCTCTGGTCTAGTCAGTTGGTCCTAATCAGGCTCTGGTCTGGTCTAGTCAGTTGGTCCTAATCAGGCTCTGCTCTGGTCTAGTCAGTTGGTCCTAATCAGGCTCTGCTCTGGTCTAGTCAGTTGGTCCTAATCAGGCTCTGCTCTGGTCTAGTCAGTTGGTCCTAATCAGGCTCTGCTCTGGTCTAGTCAGTTGGTCCTAATCAGGCTCTGGTCTGGTCTAGTCAGTTGGTCCTAATCAGGCTCTGCTCTGGTCTAGTCAGTTGGTCCTAATCAGGCTCTGCTCTGGTCTAGTCAGTTGGTCCTAATCAGGCTCTGCTCTGGTCTAGTCAGTTGGTCCTAATCAGGCTCTGCTCTGGTCTAGTCAGTTGGTCCTAATCAGGCTCTGCTCTGGTCTAGTCAGTTGGTCCTAATCAGGCTCTGCTCTGGTCTAGTCAGTTGGTCCTAATCAGGCTCTGCTCTGGTCTAGTCAGTTGGTCCTAATCAGGCTCTGCTCTGGTCATTGGTCCTAATCAGGCTCTGCTCTGGTCTAGTCAGTTGGTCCTAATCAGGCTCTGCTCTGGTCTGGTCCTAATCAGGCTCTGCTCTGGTCAAGTCATTGGTCCTAATCAGGCTCTGCTCTGGTCTAGTCATTGGTCCTAATCAGGCTCTGCTCTGGTCTAGTCAGTTGGTCCTAATCAGGCTCTGCTCTGGTCTAGTCAGTTGGTCCTAATCAGGCTCTGCTCTGGTCTAGTCAGTTGGTCCTAATCAGGCTCTGCTCTGGTCTAGTCATTGGTCCTAATCAGGCTCTGCTCTGGTCTAGTCAGTTGGTCCTAATCAGGCTCTGCTCTGGTCTAGTCAGTTGGTCCTAATCAGGCTCTGCTCTGGTCTAGTCAGTTGGTCCTAATCAGGCTCTGCTCTGGTCTAGTCAGTTGGTCCTAATCAGGCTCTGCTCTGGTCTAGTCGGTTGGTCCTAATCAGGCTCTGCTCTGGTCTAGTCGGTTGGTCCTAATCAGGCTCTGCTCTAGTCGGTTGGTCCTAATCAGGCTCTGCTCTGGTCTAGTCAGTTGGTCCTAATCAGGCTCTGCTCTGGTCTAGTCATTGGTCCTAATCAGGCTCTGCTCTGGTCTAGTCAGTTGGTCCTAATCAGGCTCTGCTCTGGTCTAGTCAGTTGGTCCTAATCAGGCTCTGCTCTGGTCTAGTCATTGGTCCTAATCAGGCTCTGCTCTGGTCTAGTCATTGGTCCTAATCAGGCTCTGCTCTGGTCTAGTCAGTTGGTCCTAATCAGGCTCTGCTCTGGTCTAGTCAGTTGGTCCTAATCAGGCTCTGCTCTGGTCTAGTCAGTTGGTCCTAATCAGGCTCTGCTCTGGTCTAGTCATTGGTTCTAATCAGGCTCTGCTCTGGTCTAGTCAGTTGGTCCTAAGGCTCTGCTCTGGTCTAGTCAGTCCTAATCAGGCTCTGCTCTGGTCTAGTCAGTTGGTCCTAATCAGGCTCTGCTCTGGTCTAGTCAGTTGGTCCTAATCAGGCTCTGCTCTGGTCTAGTCAGTTGGTCCTAATCAGGCTCTGCTCTGGTCTAGTCAGTTGGTCCTAATCAGGCTCTGCTCTGGTCTAGTCAGTTGGTCCTAATCAGGCTCTGCTCTGGTCATTGGTCCTAATCAGGCTCTGCTCTGGTCTAGTCAGTTGGTCCTAATCAGGCTCTGCTCTGGTCTGGTCCTAATCAGGCTCTGCTCTGGTCTAGTCAGTTGGTCCTAATCAGGCTCTGCTCTGGTCTAGTCAGTTGGTCCTAATCAGGCTCTGGTCTGGTCTAGTCAGTTGGTCCTAATCAGGCTCTGCTCTGGTCTAGTCAGTTGGTCCTAATCAGGCTCTGCTCTGGTCTAGTCAGTTGGTCCTAATCAGGCTCTGCTCTGGTCTAGTCAGTTGGTCCTAATCAGGCTCTGCTCTGGTCTAGTCATTGGTTCTAATCAGGCTCTGCTCTGGTCTAGTCAGTTGGTCCTAAGGCTCTGCTCTGGTCTAGTCAGTTGGTCCTAATCAGGCTCTGCTCTGGTCTAGTCAGTTGGTCCTAATCAGGCTCTGCTCTGGTCTAGTCAGTTGGTCCTAATCAGGCTCTGCTCTGGTCTAGTCAGTTGGTCCTAATCAGGCTCTGCTCTGGTCTAGTCAGTTGGTCCTAATCAGGCTCTGCTCTGGTCTAGTCAGTTGGTCCTAATCAGGCTCTGCTCTGGTCATTGGTCCTAATCAGGCTCTGCTCTGGTCTAGTCAGTTGGTCCTAATCAGGCTCTGCTCTGGTCTGGTCCTAATCAGGCTCTGCTCTGGTCTAGTCATTGGTCCTAATCAGGCTCTGCTCTGGTCTAGTCATTGGTCCTAATCAGGCTCTGCTCTGGTCTAGTCAGTTGGTCCTAATCAGGCTCTGCTCTGGTCTAGTCAGTTGGTCCTAATCAGGCTCTGCTCTGGTCTAGTCATTGGTCCTAATCAGGCTCTGCTCTGGTCTAGTCAGTTGGTCCTAATCAGGCTCTGCTCTGGTCTAGTCAGTTGGTCCTAATCAGGCTCTGGTCTGGTCTAGTCAGTTGGTCCTAATCAGGCTCTGCTCTGGTCTAGTCAGTTGGTCCTAATCAGACTCTGCTCTGGTCTAGTCAGTTGGTCCTAATCAGGCTCTGCTCTGGTCTAGTCAGTTGGTCCTAATCAGGCTCTGCTCTGGTCTAGTCAGTTGGTCCTAATCAGGCTCTGCTCTTTGTTAGCAGCTATTAATGAGCATTCTGACTGAAAGGACGGAGGGAAGGAGGGAGGAGGGAGGGAGGAGGGAGGGGAGGGAGGGAGGGGAGGGAGGGAGGGAGGGGGGAGGGAGGGGGGGGAGGGAGGGAGGGGGAGGGAGGGAGGGGGAGGGAGGGAGGGGGGAGGGAGGGAGGGAGGGAAAGCCTTCAGAACATTCATGAAATTAGCAGAGGAGGAGGAGGGAGGGAGGGAGGGAGGGGGAGGAGGGAGGGAGGGAGGGGGAGGGAGGGAGGGAGGGAAAGCCTTCAGAACATTCATGAAATTAGCAGAAGAGGAGGAGGGTTGGGAGGGAGGGAGGGAGGGAGGGAGGGAGTAGCCTCATTCCTCATCAAAGCCCCCACTATGAGGTAAACACTTATTATATTTCCAGGAATTGAGGGATTTCTATTTTTAGGGTTGTTGTTGTTGGTACATAATGTTACTAATGAACGGTTCATTAGGGGAACTCTGGAGGGAAATTAGAACTGTGCGTTTCATGTTTGACTGGGTGTTTTATTACGTCGGTCTTGGCTCTGAGCAGCACCCTATTGGAGTCCGTCTGATGGCTGCTCTGTAAATACTAATTCTAACTAATTCAAAGTTCGTCTGTGACAGTGACTGTGGCAGAGTAACTGTTTAGGTCGAACCCTTCTTATGGAAATTAGACATTCCCCTGCACTGTGTTAATGGGGGAAGGGTTATGCTGCCGCACACACAGGCCAGAGAGAGGGGAAGGGTTATGCTGCCGCACACACAGGCCAGAGAGAGGGGAAGGGTTATGCTGCCCAGGCCAGAGAGAGGGGAAGGGTTATGCTGCCCAGGCCAGAGAGAGGGGAAGGGTTATGCTGCCGCACACACAGGCCAGAGAGGGGGGAAGGGTTTTGATGATCCACAGGCAGATGTGGAGGTTTCATTTGAGGTCAACATGAATGATTTACAAACGGAGTTAAAAGTTAAAAGACATCATCTAGTCTTGTTCAAAGTCATCCACCCTTTATGACACAATAATCAGACACCCTTTATGACACAATAATCAGACACCCTTTATGACACAATAATCAGACACCCTTTATGACACAATAATCAGACACCCTTTATGACACAATAATCAGACACCCTTTATGACACAATAATCAGACACCCTTTATGACACATGAAATCAGACAGTGTATGTATGTCACTCACAGCGGCGGGGCAGGGTGGGTCTAGGAAGGTGACCAGTGTGCATCACCAAAACCCTTCCTCCCGTCAGCCTAACCCTTCCCCCCAGTAACCAGTAGTACAGTATACTCACAGCGGAAGGGCAGAGTGGGTCCAGGGAGGTGACCTGCACCGGTACAGGGTCTCCTCTCAGGGTGAAGCCCAGGTCTCTGTCCTCCAGTTTCAGCCTGACGGTGCGAGGAGCTGTCCAGCGTTGCTTAGCAGAGAACACCGACAGAGGACCCTGGAGGGGGGAGACGGACAGGTTGTTATGATAACTTACCATGGACACCCAACCCTGATGCAGTGAGGGAAAAAAGCATTTGATCCCCTGCTGATTTTGTACGTTTGCCCACTGACAAAGACATGATCAGTCTATAATTTTAATGGTAGGTTTATTTGAACAGTGAGAGACAGAATAACAACAAATTAATCCAGAAAAACACATGTCAAAAATGTTATAAATTAATTTGCATTTTAATGAGGGAAATAAGTATTTGACCACTCTGCAAAACATGACTTAGTACTTGGTGGCAAAACCCTTGTTGGCAATCACAGAGGTCAGACGTTTCTTGTAGTTGGCCACCAGGTTTGCACACATCCCGGGAGGGATTTTGTTCCACTCCTCTTTGCAGATCTTCTCCAATTCATTAAGGTTTCGAGGCTGACGTTTGGCAACTCGAACCTTCAGCTCCCTCCACAGATTTTCTATGGGATTAAGGTCTGGAGACTGGCTAGGCCACTCCAGGACCTTAATGTGCTTCTTCTTGAGCCACTCCTTTGTTGCCTTGGCTGTGTGTTTTTGGGTCATTGTCATGCTGGAATACCCATCCACAACCCATTTTCAATGCCCTGGCTGAGGGAAGGAGTTTCTTACCCAAGATTTGACGGTACATGGCCACGTCCATGTCCCTTTGATGCGGTGAAGTTGTCCTGTCCCCTTAGCAGAAAAACACCCCCAAAGCATAATGTTTCAACCTCCATGTTTGACGGTGGGGATGGTGTTCTTGGGGTCATAGGCGGCATTCCTCCTCCTCCAAACACAGCGAGTTGAGTTGATGCCAAAGAGCTCGATTTTGGTCTCATCTGACCACAACACTTTCACCCAGTTCTCCTCTGAATCATTCAGATGTTCATTGGCAAACTTCAGACGGGCCTGTATATGTGCTTTCTTGAGCAGGGGGACCTTGCCGGCGCTGCAGGATTTCAGTCCTTCACGGCGTAGTGTGTTACCAATTGTTTTCTTGGTGACTATGGTCCCAACTGCCTTGAGATCATTGACAAGATCCTCCCGTGTAGTTCTGGGCTGATTCCTCACCGTTCTCATGATCATTGCAACTCCACGAGGTGAGATCTTGCATGGAGCCCCAGGCCGAGGGAGATTGACAGTTCTTTTTTGTGTTTCTTCCATTTGCGAATAATCGCACCAAATGTTGTCACCTTCTCACCAAGCTGCTTGGCGATGGTCTTGTAGCCCATTCCAGCCTTGTGTAGGTCTACAATCTTGTCCCTGACATCCTTGGAGAGCTCTTTGGTCTTGGCCATGGTGGAGAGTTTTGAATCTGATTGATTGCTTCTGTGGACAGGTGTCTTTTATACAGGTAACAAACTGAGATTCGGAGCACTCCCTTTAAGTGTGTGCTCCTAATCTCAGCTCGTTACCTGTATAAAAAGACACCTGGGAGCCATAAATCTTTCTGATTGAGAGGGGGTCAAATACTTATTTCCCTCATTTAAAATGCAAATCAATTCATAACATTTTTGACATGCGTTTTTCTGGATTATTTTGTTGTTATTCTGTCTCTCACTGTTCAAATAAACCTACCATTAAAATTATAGACTGATAATTTCTTTGTCAGTGGGCAAACGTACAAAATCAGCAGGGGATCAAATACTTTTTTCCCCCCTCACTGTAGGTCTGTTAGTGTGGGGTGGGGGGAGACGGACAGGTTGTTATGATCATTTACCATGGACAACCAACCCTGATAGGACTGTTAGTTTGCGTCCCAAATGGCACTATGGGGCCTGGTCAAAAGTAGTGCATTATGTAGGGAATAGATTAGGTGCCATTTGGGCTGCAACCTGTTAGTTCAACACCACGGTTAAATGTTATTGATTCACCAAGACAATGTGACTGAGTAAATAGGGGTATTAACAGAGTTCAACACCACTGTTAAATGTTATTGATTCACCAAGACAATGTGGTTCTGTTGGGGTGGATTCAGAAAACAGCACAACACGATCTGGGTGTTTAGAACAAGTTGAACTGAATTTAACTGAAAACATTTTGTTTAAAAAACAAAACAAATCCAGAGCTTTGTAATGCCAATTTCTGAATAAACCATACATACTTTACATGAAGGGCCGGTTTCCCGGACACAGATTAAGCTTAGTCCTAGACTATAAAGGAGTTTAAGAGTCAATGGTGATTCTCCATTCAGCAGGTCTAGGTTTATTCTGTGTCCGGGAAACCGGCCCTGAAAATGTTAGAATGTTAAAATTAGTAGCCCACATACCAGCCTCCGGAAAAAGTCTGTGACTTTCACCTTAGTGGACATGGGCATTTCCATCTCCGCCTTGTGCTCCGTTTTAGCTGAGGAGGGAAAAATAGGCCTTATCATGCTCTTTGTTTGTTATCACAACTACACCACCTGGCAAGAGTAGAGTAGTACGGGGGGTGCCAGGTTGGCTACATGATGACAGTAAACAATAGATCATCACATCACCTGGGACTACTAAACGACTATCTGAAAAAGGTTATTAGAAGGTTGTTTAAGGTTATTTCACATGAGAACATTTAGGAAGCTACATTGTATGTTATATGTCTAGTCTTACAATCCACACACAAATTTAACCCAACAATTATAATGATGTCCAATAGCGAGACCCTATCTCAGTGTATTAAATGAACAGTAATGTGGAGACAGAGCTGACGTTGAAGTAAAACGTTTTTTTTTTTTTTTAAATAAGAGTTGTTGATTGGTTGATTGAGTTGCCAATAAGAGGTTCACTTACAGATTATGTCTGGAGCTTCACAAATACATTTGATTGATTGATTGATTGATTGATTACTCACAGATGATGTCTGGTGCCTCCAGGTAGTCTGTGAACTCGTCGTCTTGGTTGTTGTCATTGAACTTGGCCAGGGAGCGTTTGTGACTGGCCAGGAGAATGTCCTGGAGGACCTCCAGCTTCCTGAGGTGACGACACAGACCATGGATCCTCAGACCCTCCTCGTGACCCATCACAGCCCGCCGCAGGTGGGCCTTACCTGGGGGAGGGAGAGGGGGAGGAAAGGGGAAGTGGAGGAGGTGGAGAGGGCAGGTGGAGGAGGAGAGGGCAGGTGGAGGAGGAGAGGGGAGGTGGGGGGAGGGGAGGGAGGGAGGAGGGGGGAGTAGAGGGGAGGGAGGAGGAGAGGGAGTAGAGGGGAGGAGGAGAGGGGAGGAGGAGAGGGGAGGAGGAGGGTGGGGGGGAGGAGGGAGGAGGAGAGGGGGAGGAGGGAGGAGGAGAGGGGGGAGAGGAGAGGGGAGGAGAGGAGGAGAGGGAGGGGAGGAGGGGAGGGGAGGAGGAGAGGGGAGTAGAGGGGAGGGAGGAGGAGAGGGGAGGAGGGGAGGGGAGTAGAGGGGAGGGGAGGAGGAGAGGGGAGGAGGAGGGAGGAGGCGGAAGAGGGAGGAGAGGGAAGGTGGATGTGAGGTGGAGAGAGGGAGGCGAGGGGAGGTGGGAGAAGAGAGGTTGAGGAGGGAGAGAGGGGAGAGTCAGTAAGGCAGGTGGGTATGAGTAAGGATACAGGTAAAAACAAAATGGATCCTGTTTAGACTCAGTCCATAGGGTACCAGGTAATAACATGGATATATACAGGGAGTACCAGGTAATAACATGGCTATATACAGGAAGTACCAGGTAATAACATGGCTATATACAGGGAGTACCAGGTAATAACATGGCTATATACAGGGAGTACCAGGTAATAACATGGCTATATACAGGGAGTACCAGGTAATAACATGGCTATATACAGGGAGTACCAGGTAATAACATGGCTATATACAGGAAGTACCAGGTAATAACATGGCTATATACAGGGAGTACCAGGTAATAACATGGCTATATACAGGAAGTACCAGGTAATAACATGGCTATATACAGGGAGTACCAGGTAATAACATGGCTATATACAGGGAGTACCAGGTAATAACATGGATATATACAGGGAGTACCAGGTAATAACATGGCTATATACAGGAAGTACCAGGTAATAACATGGCTTTATACAGGGAGTACCAGGTAATAACATGGCTATATACAGGGAGTACCAGGTAATAACATGGCTATATACAGGAAGTACCAGGTAATAACATGGCTATATACAGGAAGTACCAGGTAATAACATGGCTATATACAGGGAGTACCAGGTAATAACATGGCTATATACAGGGAATACCAGGTAATAACATGGCTATATACAGGAAGTACCAGGTAATAACATGGCTATATACAGGAAGTACCAGGTAATAACATGGCTATATACAGGAAGTACCAGGTAATAACATGGCTATATACAGGAAGTACCAGGTAATAACATGGCTATATACAGGAAGTACCAGGTAATAACATGGCTATATACAGGGAGTACCAGGTAATAACATGGCTATATACAGGGAGTACCAGGTAATAACATGGCTATATACAGGAAGTACCAGGTAATAACATGGCTATATACAGGAAGTACCAGGTAATAACATGGCTATATACAGGAAGTACCAGGTAATAACATGGCTATATACAGAGAGTACCAGGTAATAACATGGCTATATACAGGGAGTACCAGGTAATAACATGGCTATATACAGGAAGTACCAGGTAATAACATGGCTATATACAGGAAGTACCAGGTAATAACATGGCTATATACAGGGAGTACCAGGTAATAACATGACTATATACAGGGAGCACCAGGTAATAACATGGCTATATACAGGAAGTACCAGGTAATAACATGGCTATAAACAGGAAGTACCAGGTAATAACATGGCTATATACAGGGAGTACCAGGTAATAACATGGCTATATACAGGAAGTACCAGGTAATAACATGGCTATATACAGGGAGTACCAGGTAATAACATGGCTATAAACAGGAAGTACCAGGTAATAACATGGCTATATACAGGAAGTACCAGGTAATAACATGGCTATATACAGGAAGTACCAGGTAATAACATGGCTATATACAGGGAGTACCAGGTAATAACATGGCTATATACAGGAGTACCAGGTAATAACATGGCTATATACAGGGAGTACCAGGTAATAACATGGCTATATACAGGGAGTACCAGGTAATAACATGGCTATATACAGGGAGTACCAGGTAATAACATGGCTATATACAGGGAGTACCAGGTAATAACATGGCTATATACAGGGAGTACCAGGTAATAACATGGCTATATACAGGGAGTACCAGGTAATAACATGGCTATATACAGGGGTACCAGGTACATTCAAATTGGGAGTGCCAGAGTGCGCTCTGAGCATTGGTAAATTCAGAGCGTTTCCCTCTCGGAGCGTTCAGAGCGTTTCCCTCTCGGAGCGTTCAGAGCGTTTCCCTCTCGGAGCGTTCAGAGCGTTTCCCTCTCGGAGCGTTCAGAGCGTTTCCCTCTCGGAGCGTTCAGAGCGCTTCCCTCTCGGAGCGTTCAGAGCGTTTCCCTCTCGGAGCGTTCAGAGCGTTTCCCTCTCGGAGCGTTCAGAGCGTTTCCCTCTCGGAGCGTTCAGAGCGTTTCCCTCTCGGAGCGTTCAGAGCGTTTCCCTCTCGGAGCGTTCAGAGCGCACACTGGCCGAGGAGTAGGGTTGATCCGAGCATTCTGACCATCACAACGGCAGTCAAGCACCCAAGCTAACTGGCTAGCTACCTCCGGACACAAATGAGAGAACACCTCACTGACCATTTTACTCGCCCTAGCAGAGCTGGTTAGGCTGTTTTCATGTTATCCTGTGCTGCTGACAACAATTTAATTACGCTTTTTTGCCGATGTTTACTGACACTGGCCATATTCAGCAGGTGTTGAGCTATCGTAAATTCATCAGTTATTCTGTGCTCTGGCACAATCAGACGAGAGTGCTCTGAAATCAGAGTAGATAGCCAGAGCGAATTTATGTCCATTGAGAACGCACAACGATTATACCACTTAGCTAAGAATGTTGTGAATAATGAAGTCAATAAACGTTGGGTAGTGAGTTAGGTAGCATATGCTTAATATACTGGTAAGTACGATGTATTAATAGCCAAGTAACGAGGTAGCTAGCTAACATACCGGTACATACTGCTGTAATGATATGCTATGCGGTTCGTAAGGATAGCGTAGCTAACATACCGGTACATACTGCTGTAATGATATGCTATGCGGTTCGTAAGGATAGCGTAGCTAACATACCGGTACATACTGCTGTAATGATATGCTATGCGGTTCGTAAGGATAGCGTAGCTAACATACCGGTACATACTGCTGTAATGATATGCTATGCGGTTCGTAAGGATAGCGTAGCTAACATACCGGTACATACTGCTGTAATGATATGCTATGCGGTTCGTAAGGATAGCGTAGCTAACATACTGCTGTAATGATATGCTATGCGGTTCGTAAGGATAGCGTAGCTAACATACCGGTACATACTGCTGTAATGATATGCTATGCGGTTCGTAAGGATAGCGTAGCTAACATACCGGTACATACTGCTGTAATGATATGCTATGCGGTTCGTAAGGATAGCGTAGCTAACATACCGGTACATACTGCTGTAATGATATGCTATGCGGTTCGTAAGGTTAGCGTAGCTAACAAATTGTCAGCCAACATAACGTGTAGCGTAACTTGTTTGAAAAGTCATTACTTTATTACATTGCTCAACATTTTCTTAACATTTGTCATAATTTAGTTAAATCAATGAATTTGTATCCGCTCTCGTTGGACTTCGGCCATTTTCTTCAAATCTGAAAACGTTGTGAAGCCACGCCCATTTTCTGAAGAATTGCATTATGGGCCCTAAAAGCACGGAAATAGTGTCCACTGCTTGTATACTTCGTATTTTGACGAATGTAGCATCCGGGAACTTTTGGCATACTAACTACATCCATACCATGACCAATAAACATACTACATCCTCAATTTACGTCACAAATAGTACGGTCGGTGCGGTTAGTATGAGGATTCAAACACAGCAGGTGTGTAGAGTCCAGACAGTCAGAGACTGTGTAAATGACTGTATCTAGACCTCAACCACACATAATAAAGGACCCACGTAAACACAGTATTGGGCCTATGGGCCTTTGGGCCTTACCGATGTGGCGTCTCTCCTCTCTCTTCCTGAGGATGTCGAGCGGGGAGCGGCCATCTGGCATGGCATCATACACCTGGGACAGAGCCTTCTCCTGCTGGTCCTCATCATCACTGGGTCTCACTGGAAAAAACACAGACCGGAGACAGGATTAGGACATGGCAACACAGAGACAGGAGAAGGACATGGCAACACAGAGACAGGAGAAGGACGTGGCAACACAGAGACAGGAGAAGGACGTGGCAACACAGAGACAGGATTAGGACATGGCAACACAGACAGGAGAATCTCATGGCAACACAGAGACAGGATTAGGACATGGCAACACAGACAGGAGAATCTCATGGCAACACAGAGACAGGATTAGGACATGGCAACACAGACAGGAGAATCTCATGGCAACACAGAGACAGGATTAGGACATGGCAACACAGAGACAGGATTAGGACATGGCAACACAGACAGGAGAATCTCATGGCAACACAGAGACAGGATTAGGACATGGCAACACAGACAGGAGAATCTCATGGCAACACAGAGACAGGATTAGGACATGGCAACACAGAGACAGGATTAGGACATGGCAACACAGACAGGAGAATCTCATGGCAACACAGAGACAGGATTAGGACATGGCAACACAGAGACAGGATTAGGACATGGCAACACAGAGACAGGAGAAGGACATGGCAACACAGAGACAGGATTAGGACATGGCAACACAGAGACAGGATTAGGACATGGCAACACAGAGACAGGAGAAGGACATGGCAACACAGAGACAGGAGAAGGACATGGAAACACAGAGACAGGATTAGGACGTGGCAACACAGAGACAGGAGAAGGACATGGCAACACAGAGACAGGATTAGGACATGGCAACACAGAGACAGGATTAGGACATGGCAACACAGAGACAGGAGAAGGACATGGCAACACAGAGACAGGAGAAGGACATGGCAACACAGAGACAGGATTAGGACATGGCCACACAGAGACAGGAGAAGGACATGGCAACACAGAGACAGGATTAGGACGTGGCAACACAGAGACAGGATTAGGACATGGCAACACAGAGACAGGATTAGGACATGGCAACACAGAGACAGGAGAAGGACATGGCAACACAGAGACAGGAGAAGGACATGGCAACACAGAGACAGGATTAGGACATGGCCACACAGAGACAGGAGAAGGACATGGCAACACAGAGACAGGATTAGGACGTGGCAACACAGAGACAGGATTAGGACATGGCAACACAGAGACAGGATTAGGACATGGCAACACAGAGACAGGATTAGGACATGGCAACACAGAGACAGGAGAAGGACATGGCAACACAGAGACAGGATTAGGACATGGCAACACAGAGACAGGAGAAGGACATGGCAACACAGAGACAGGATTAGGACGTGGCAACACAGAGACAGGATTAGGACGTGGCAACACAGAGACAGGATTAGGACATGGCAACACAGAGACAGGAGAAGGACATGGAAACACACAGAGACAGGAGAAGGACATGGCAACACAGAGACAGGATTAGGACATGGCAACACAGAGACAGGATTAGGACATGGCAACACAGAGACAGGAGAAGGACATGGCAACACAGAGACAGGATTAGGACGTGGCAACACAGAGACAGGAGAAGGACATGGCAACACAGAGACAGGATTAGGACATGGCAACACAGAGACAGGATTAGGACATGGCAACACAGAGACAGGATTAGGACATGGCAACACAGAGACAGGATTAGGACATGGCAACACAGAGACAGGAGAAGGACATGGCAACAGAGACAGGATTAGGACATGGCAACACAGAGACAGGATTAGGACATGGCAACACAGAGACAGGATTAGGACATGGAAACACAGAGACAGGAGAAGGACATGGCAACACAGAGACAGGAGAAGGACATGGCAACACAGAGACAGGATTAGGACATGGCAACACAGAGACAGGAGAAGGACATGGCAACACAGAGACAGGATTAGGACATGGCAACACAGAGACAGGAGAAGGACATGGCAACACAGAGACAGGATTAGGACATGGCAACACAGAGACAGGAGAAGGACATGGCAACACAGAGACAGGATTAGGACGTGGCAACACAGAGACAGGATTAGGACATGGCAACACAGAGACAGGATTAGGACATGGCAACACAGAGACAGGATTAGGACATGGAAACACAGAGACAGGAGAAGGACATGGAAACACAGAGACAGGATTAGGACATGGAAACACAGAGACAGGAGAAGGACATGGCAACACAGAGACAGGAGAAGGACATGGAAACACAGAGACAGGAGAAGGACATGGCAACACAGAGACAGGAGAAGGACATGGAAACACAGAGACAGGAGAAGGACATGGCAACACAGAGACAGGAGAAGGACATGGAAACACAGAGACAGGATTAGGACGTGGCAACACAGAGACAGGATTAGGACATGGCAACACAGAGACAGGATTAGGACATGGCAACACAGAGACAGGAGAAGGACATGGAAACACAGAGACAGGATTAGGACGTGGCAACACAGAGACAGGATTAGGACATGGCAACACAGAGACAGGATTAGGACATGGAAACACAGAGACAGGAGAAGGACATGGGAACACAGAGACAGGATTAGGACATGGCAACACAGAGACAGGATTAGGACATGGCAACACAGAGACAGGATTAGGACATGGCAACACAGAGACAGGATTAGGACATGGCAACACAGAGACAGGATTAGGACATGGCAACACAGAGACAGGAGAAGGACATGGCAACACAGAGACAGGATTAGGACATGGCAACACAGAGACAGGATTAGGACATGGCAACACAGAGACAGGATTAGGACATGGAAACACAGAGACAGGAGAAGGACGTGGCAACACAGAGACAGGAGAAGGACATGGCAACACAGAGACAGGATTAGGACATGGAAACACAGAGACAGGATAAGGACATGGAAACACAGAGACAGGAGAAGGACATGGCAACACAGAGACAGGATTAGGACATGGCAACACAGAGACAGGAGAAGGACATGGCAACACAGAGACAGGATTAGGACATGGCAACACAGAGACAGGATTAGGACATGGAAACACAGAGACAGGATTAGGACATGGCAACACAGAGACAGGATTAGGACATGGCAACACAGAGACAGGATTAGGACATGGCAACACAGAGACAGGATTAGGACATGGCAACACAGAGACAGGAGAAGGACATGGCAACACAGAGACAGGAGAAGGACATGGAAACACAGAGACAGGAGAAGGACATGGCAACACAGAGACAGGATTAGGACGTGGCAACACAGAGACAGGAGAAGGACATGGCAACACAGAGACAGGATTAGGACATGGCAACACAGAGACAGGAGAAGGACATGGCAACACAGAGACAGGATTAGGACATGGCAACACAGAGACAGGAGAAGGACATGGCAACACAGAGACAGGATTAGGACATGGCAACACAGAGACAGGATTAGGACATGGCAACACAGAGACAGGAGAAGGACATGGCAACACAGAGACAGGATTAGGACGTGGCAACACAGAGACAGGAGAAGGACATGGCAACACAGAGACAGGAGAAGGACGTGGCAACTCACAGGGATAGTTTAGTTTATCTATTTGCACAGATATTACACACAATTCTGCCTTTCAATCAAGGTTTGAGTTTTATGCAATCCCTCCTCTCTGCCAATGCAGGGACACCATCAGGACATGATTAGTTTAGTTGATCCATTTGGACATGATTAGTTCCATGGTCATACCCCTCTGGTCAAAAGTAGTGCACTATATAGGGTACCATTTGGGATGTAGGGAATAGGGTGCCATGGTCGTACACCTCTGGTCAAAAGTAGTGCACTATATAGGGTACCATTTGGGATGTAGCCTTGGCTGTTGGCAGTGTCCCTCTAACCAGAGGACAGATCCAGCCTGGGACCGAGACAGTTTGGTTTGAGCAACACAAAGAAGTGTTATATAACTGACCATGGTGGTACCGATTCAAACTCTACACTGCTCTCTCTTTCTGTCCTCGTTATAAAACTAAAAAGGTCCCAGTTGGGAGATTCCACTAAAGGTCTTGATGAGGAGAGTCCATTAAAGTCTATTTAAACTGATACCTGAGATGTCGTCTTTGGGATGTGAGAGGAAGGAGGAGGTGAATGAACCACTCTGTTTCAGTAAGGTCCAGGAAACCCATCTAGTACCTAATAGAACCACTCTGTTTCAGTAAGGTCCAGGAAACCCATCTAGTAACTAATAGAACCACTCTGTTTCAGTAAGGTCCAGGAAACTCATCTAGTAACTAATAGGCATTACACATCTCACTCTCTCCCGCTCTCCTTGTCTCCCTCTCCCTCTCCCTCTCCCTCTCCCTCTTCCTCTTCCTCTTCCTCTTCCTCTCCCTCTTCCTCTCCCTCTTCCTCTCCCTCCCTACCGATCACGCATAGAAAGGATATGATTGGCTAATGGCTGCTTGACTTACGCTGGTGGTCCAGCAGAGCGGTAGCCAGGAAGTAGTGTGCCAGTGAGCGGTAGTGGTTGGTCTTGACCTGAGCCATGGTGGACCAGAAGAACGGGACGTTGTCTTTGATGGGAGTCTGGCTCATAGACTGGTGGACCTGGCCATAGGTGTCTCCTACCTGAGAGGGCACATGGAGATGTAGTGTTATAGTATGCACCCTATTCCCTATATAGTGCACTACTTTTGAGCAGAGAGTGCACTAAATAGGGAATGGGGTGCCATTTGGGAGGTACTGTTATATTGTTACAGGACGACCTTTCCTGCTCTTTAGTCAGACCCACCTCAAAGGGATCTGTGAGACGGGAAGTGCCTTACTGTCTTAGATAATGGAACTCCTTTTAGCGTTGAGGTTAAACTCTAAAACGAACACTATTAGGGCAAAGCAGATCTGTAATGTGTTGAATGTTACCCATTGAACATCAGACCAATCCATAAAATATATCTATAGCAAATTAATCAATATCAATCCATCTGTATTAGCCTGTAGACCGTGTAAACGATTAAAATGTATTGTACATGTACCTTGGCAGCCTCCTGGGCCATCTTGAGGAGAGAGAAGAACTCATTGCGGATGCCCGACAGAGCGATTTTCTCAAACAGACACTCCTGAGCTTGAGCCAGCATCATCTTGATGAGCATGCTGAGCATGGAGGGGCTCATGTCGTAGCTGGGGGTGTGGGTGAACGTCTCCTTCAGGTGGTGCAGGACTCCTACAGGGGGAGACACAGAGAGAGAGAGAGAGAGAGAGAGAGGGGGGAGGTGAGCTGAGCTGAGCATGGAGGGACTCACGTCATAGCTGGGAGGTGTGGGTGAACGTCTCCTTCAGGTGGTTCAGGACTCATTTCTAAACGCTGCATACGGATAAAATATGCCCCAAAACATGCATGCGCCAGTTTTCATGCAAGAATTTGCATTTATAAAAACTGAACTTGACGTGAGAATGTGCTAATCCTTTTATACTCCCGCTAACATCAGACCATGAGTACTCAGTTTCTAACATTAGACCATGAGTACTCACAGTTTCAAACATTAGACCATGAGTACTCACCGTTTCAAACATTAGACCACGAGTACTCACCGTTTCAAACATTAGACCATGAGTACTCACCGTTTCTAACATTAGACCACGAGTACTCACCGTTTCTAACATTAGACCACGAGTACTCACCGTTTCTAACATCAGACCATGAGTACTCACCGTTTCTAACATTAGACCATGAGTACTCACTGTTTCTAACATTAGACCATGAGTACTCACCGTTTCTAACATTAGACCATGAGTACTCACCGTTTCTAACATTAGACCATGAGTACTCACCGTTTCTAACATTAGACCATGAGTACTCACCGTTTCTAACATTAGACCATGAGTACTCACTGTTTCTAACATTAGACCATGAGTACTCACCGTTTCTAACATTAGACCATGAGTACTCACTGTTTCTAACATTAGACCATGAGTACTCACCGTTTCTAACATTAGACCATGAGTACTCACCGTTTCTAACATTAGACCATGAGTACTCACCGTTTCTAACATTAGACCATGAGTACTCACCGTTTCTAACATTAGACCATGAGTACTCACCGTTTCTAACATTAGACCATGAGTACTCACCGTTTCTAACATTAGACCATGAGTACTCACCGTTTCTAACAGACCATGAGTACTCACCGTTTCTAACAGACCATGAGTACTCACCGTTTCTAACATTAGACCATGAGTACTCACCGTTTCTAACATTAGACCATGAGTACTCACAGATTAAAAAGAATTTAAACTTTCTGCCCATATAAAGACATGTCTATGTCCTGGAAAGTTTGCCGGTACTTACAACAGTCATGCTAATCACATTAGCGCACTTTAAAAATAAAGAACTCAAATATTACATTTACATAAGTATTCAGACCCTTTGCTCAGTACTTTGTTGAAGCACCTTTGGTAGAGATTACTCCTGAGTGGCGCAGTGGTCTAAGGCACTGCATCGCAGTGCTAACTGTTCCACTAGAGATCCTGGTTTGAATCCAGGCTCTGTCGCAGCTGGCCGCGACCGGGAGACTCATGGGCGGCGCACAATTGGCCCAGCGTCGTCCAGGGTAGGGGAGGGAATGGCCGGCAGGGATGTAGCTCAGTTGATAGAGCATGGCGTTTGCAACGCCAGGGTTGTGGGTTCGTTTCCCAGGGGGGGCCAGTATAAAAAAAATTATATATATATATATATATGTATTCACTAACTGTAAGTCGCTCTGGATAAGAGCGTCTGCTAAATGACTAAAATGTAAATTACAGCCTCGAGTCGTCTTGGGTATGATGCTACAAGCTTGTATTTGGGGAGTTTCTCCCATTCTTCTCTGCAGATCCTCTCAAGCTCTGTCAGGTTGGATGGGAGCGTCGCTGCACAGCTATTTTCAGGTCTCTCCAGAGATGTTCGATCGGGTTCAAGTCCGGGCTCTGGCTGGGCCACTCAAGGACATTCAGAGACTTGTCCCGAAGCCACTCCTGCATTGTCTCGGCTGTGTGCTTAGGGTCGTTATCCTGTTGGAAGGTGAACCTTCGCCCCAGTCTGAGGTCCTGAGCGCGCTGAAGCAGGTTTTCATCAAGGATCACTCTGTACTTTGCTCTGTTCATCTTTGCCTTGATCCTGACTAGTCTCCAAGTCCCTGCCGGTGAAAATCATCCCCACAGCATGATGCTGCCACCACAATGCTTCACCGTAGTAATGGTGCCATGTTTCCTCCAGACGTGACGCTTGGCATTCAGGCCAAAGATTTCAATCTCGGTTTCATCAGAGCAGAGAATCTTGTTTCTCATGGTCTGAGCTCTGTCACCTCCCTGACCAAGGCCCTTCTCCCCCGATTGCTCAGTTTGGCCGGGCAGCCAGCTCTAGGAAGAGTCTTGGTGGTTCAAAACTTCTTCTGTTTAAGAATTATGGAAGCCACTGTGTTCTTGGGGACCTTCAATGCTGCAGAAATGTTTTTGTACCCTTCCCCAGATCTGTGCCTCGACACAATCCTGTCTTGGAGCTCTACGGACAATTCCTTCGACCTCATGGCTTGGTTTTTGCTCTGACATGCACGGTCAACTGTGGGACCTTATATAGACAGGTGTGTGCCTTTCCAAATCATGTCCAATCAATTGAAATGACCCCAGGTAGACTCCAATCAAGTTGTAGAAACATGTCAAGGATGATCAATGGAAACAGGATGCACCTGAGATCAATTTCGAGTCTCATAACAAAGGGTCTGAATACTTATGTAAATAAGGTATCTCTTATTTTTAATACATTTGCAAATATTTCTAAAAACCTGTTTTCGCTTTGTCATTATAGGGTATTGTGTGTAGATTGATGAGGACAGTTTTTTATTTAATCAATTTTAGAATAAGGCTGTAACGTAACAAAATGTGGAAAAAGTCAAGGGGTCTGAATACTTTCCGAATGCACTGTATCATATATCCTAACCATTGCAGTATAACTTTTTGGATAAAAGCGTCTGCTAAGTGGCATATGATTATTATTATTATTATTATTATTATTATAAATTCCTCACCTTTTCTGGCCGTGAGGGGTTAATACTGAAGAAGCCATACAATAAATGACCATCTCTCATTTAATTGGGCCTATTAGATGATAATTTCTAGTTTTTGCTCTATGCATCCGAAAGATAGCTTGGTTTTTAACATACAGTATATTTTTATTTAATTTTTTAGAGTAGACATCGTTTTAGAATTCGCGGGCAGTGCAGCATATTTAGGTTCGGGAAAAAGTAAAATGCAAAACATTATTGAATTCAAACGATCTGTTTACAGGTCCACAACAATTTACAATCATTTATTTTCTTTCAGAAACTGTCCGATAGTCTACAGCAAAAGAAAACATTCTGCCAACTCCTTCAAAAGACATTTGATCAAGTTCACCATTGCTATTTCCTTTAGCTAAGTCTTGGCCTAATTCCAAAACTTCCACAGTGAACAGTAAATAAGGGCGTTGTTGTCACCATGAAAAGGTGATTGATGGGCGCTTTTCAGGCGGTGTTAGGGAGACAGAGAGGGAGGTGAGGACGGAGAGAGACAGAGACGTACACAGAGACACAGACAGACAGAGAGGTGAGGATGGAGAGAGACAGAGACGTACACAGAGAGACACAGACAGACAGAGAGGTGAGGACGGAGAGAGACAGAGACATACACAGAGAGACACAGAGAGACACAGACGTGAGGACCTCTGGTTGTACGTAACCCTGCTGTTAGCAAGACTGACCTAATCCTGACCTGACCTCAGCCTGACCTCAGCAAAAGCATAAATCAAATTAAATCACACTTATTTTATGAAGCCCTTTTTACAGCAGCAGATGTCACCGAGTGCAGAGGCTGCAGAAATAAAAACAGCAGCCATTTTGTTTTCCCTCTGTATACCTCCTCTGTGAATTAGAGTTTATAACACTAGGTAAACACAATGCTTGTGTTCAGTGATTTCTACAGCTGTAGACTCACTAATTACGGCAGTTCTCTCAGATAGTGAACAGAGTGATGTAGTGTGATTGAGCCTTTCTCTGTCAGGGTCTCCCAGCCTGGTAGTGTTTACAGAGCCTCTCTCTCTCAGGGCCTCCCAGCCCGGTAGTGTTTACAGAGCCTTTCTCTCTCAGGGCCTCCCAGCCCGGTAGTGTTTACAGAGCCTTTCTCTCTCAGGGCCTCCCAGCCCGGTAGTGTTTACAGAGCCTTTCTCTCTCAGGGCCTCCCAGCCCGGTAGTGTTTACAGAGCCTTTCTCTCTCAGGGCCTCCCAGCCCGGTAGTGTTTACAGAGCCTTTCTCTCTCAGGGCCTCCCAGCCCGGTAGTGTTTACAGAGCCTTTCTCTCTCAGGGCCTCCCAGCCCGGTAGTGTTTACAGAGCCTTTCTCTCTCAGGGCCTCCCAGCCCGGTAGTGTTTACAGAGCCTTTCTCTATCAGGGTCTCCCAGCCCGGTAGTGTTTACAGAGCCTTTCTCTCTCAGGGTCTCCCAGCCCGGTAGTGTTTACAGAGCCTTTCTCTGTCAGGGCCTCCCAGCCCGGTAGTGTTTACAGAGCCTTTCTCTCTCAGGGCCTCCCAGCCCGGTAGTGTTTACAGAGCCTTTCTCTCTCAGGGCCTCCCAGCCCGGTAGTGTTTACAGAGCCTTTCTCTCTCAGGGCCTCCCAGCCCGGTAGTGTTTACAGAGCCTTTCTCTCTCAGGGCCTCCCAGCCCGGTAGTGTTTACAGAGCCTTTCTCTCTCAGGGCCTCCCAGCCCGGTAGTGTTTACAGAGCCTTTCTCTGTCAGGGCCTCCCAGCCCGGTAGTGTTTACAGAGCGTGACAGAGAGCTCTTGTACCTGTCTACTAGGGACAGTCTATGTAATAATACAGTCTACTGGGGACAGTCTATGTAATAATACAGTCTACTAGGGACAGTCTATGTAATAATACAGTCTACTGGGGACAGTCTATGTAATAATACAGTCTACTAGGGACAGTCTATGTAATAATACAGTCTACTGGGGACAGTCTATGTAATAATACAGTCTACTGTATATAGGGAAGAAGCTCCTGTTCTTAGTTCATGAGAGAAAGAGACCCGGAAACTCAACAACAGTCTCAAACTCTGCTGTCCTGCGACTGTCATCGGCTGCATCCCAAACGGCACCCTATTCCCTACATAATGCACCCTATTCCCTACATAACGCACCCTATTCCCTACATAACGCACCCTATTCCCTACATAATGCACCCTATTCCCTACATAATGCACCCTATTCCCTACATAATGCACCCTATTCCCTACATAATGCACCCTATTCCCTACATAATGCACCCTATTCCCTACATAATGCACCCTATTCCCTACATAATGCACCCTATTCCCTACATAACGCACCCTATTCCCTACATAACGCACCCTATTCCCTACATAATGCACCCTATTCCCTACATAACGCACCCTATTCCCTACATAATGCACCCTATTCCCTACATAACGCACCCTATTCCCTACATAATGCACCCTATTCCCTACATAACGCACCCTATTCCCTACATAACGCACCCTATTCCCTACATAATGCACCCTATTCCCTACATAACGGACACTTCTTTACCAGGGCCAGTAGCGCCCTATGTAGGAAATCAGCCTTTATTTGGGACGCGCGATTGTGTCCCAATTGAGTTCAACCTCAGGGCTCCTTGGGTGACTTGCGAAAATGGCGAGTGTGCGTGTCCATGTGTGTGCGAGCGCGCGTTTGTGCGTGTCCGTACATGCGTGTTATCGACACGTCAACACAGAGCG
The DNA here is from genome assembly GCF_020615455.1 of Coregonus clupeaformis. Classification (NCBI taxonomy): domain Eukaryota; kingdom Metazoa; phylum Chordata; class Actinopteri; order Salmoniformes; family Salmonidae; genus Coregonus; species Coregonus clupeaformis. The sequence goes on along the minus strand of NW_025534541.1, from coordinate 158,938 downwards.
TTCCAACACAGGCTAGGCCTGATTTGCCACACCTGTACCGAACATAACAACGGTAGCTCCAAGTTAGCCCACTGTTGTTTTCACCCCCCCCCTGACATTAACATGACGCCATTATACTCTCTGGGACAGAAGGTAGGGCTGTATGTCAGTGTGTCACCAGGACAGAAGGTAGGGCTGTATGTCAGTGTGTCACCAGGACAGAAGGTAGGGCTGTATGTCAGTGTGTCACCAGGACAGACAGAAGGTAGGGCTGTATGTCAGTGTGTTACCAGGACAGAAGGTAGGGCTGTATGGCAGTGTGTCACCAGGACAGAAGGTGGGGCTGTATGTCAGTGTGTTACCAGGACAGAAGGTGGGGCTGTATGTCAGTGTGTTACCAGGACAGAAGGTAGGGCTGTATGTCAGTGTGTCACCAGGACAGACAGAAGGTAGGGCTGTATGTCAGTGTGTTACCAGGACAGAAGGTAGGGCTGTATGTCAGTGTGTTACCAGGACAGAAGGTAGGGCTGTATGTCAGTGTGTTACCAGGACAGAAGGTAGGGCTGTATGTCAGTGTGTTACCAGGATAGAAGGTAGGGCTGTATGTCAGTGTGTTACCAGGACAGAAGGTGGGGCTGTATGTCAGTGTGTTACCAGGACAGAAGGTAGGGCTGTATGTCAGTGTGTTACCAGGACAGAAGGTAGGGCTGTATGTCAGTGTGTTACCAGGACAGAAGGTAGGGCTGTATGTCAGTGTGTTACCAGGACAGAAGGTAGGGCTGTATGTCAGTGTGTTACCAGGACAGAAGGTAGGGCTGTATGTCAGTGTGTTACCAGGACAGAAGGTAGGGCTTTATGTCAGTGTGTTACCAGGACAGAAGGTAGGGCTGTATGTCAGTGTGAACTGTAAATAAGAGGCCTTCCGTCAGTCTGTCAACCAAAACAAGAGTCTATCTGGATAGCAGATCAATCTCTTCTGGCTGAGCTGAAAGACATATGGCCCACAACTATGTCCTGGAGTTGATCATCAGCTATCTATCTGACTATGTCCTGGAGTTGATCATCAATACACCATATTGTATAATTGAGATCAATGAATAGTATAATTGAGACAGGGAAAGTAGAGAAGGTAACTCAGTGGCTTTCTGCCAGACAGTGAAACTAGCTCCAGTCAAAAGCCTGTTCTGCAGTAGATGACAAAGTGAAGCGATGGAAGAGGTCTTTAGTTTGGGTTGACTGCAGAGGGACAGTACTGTACTAGATTGGGTCGACGGCAGAGGGACAGTACTGTCCTAGATTGGGTTGACTGCAGAGGGACAGTACTGTACTAGATTGGGTTGACTGCAGGGGGACAGTACTGTACTAGATTGGGTTGACTGTGGGGGGACAGTACTGTACTAGATTGGGTTGACTGCAGGGGGACAGTACTGTACTAGATTGGGTTGACTGCAGAGGGACAGTACTGTACTAGATTGGGTTGACTGCAGAGGGACAGTACTGTACTAGATTGGGTTGACTGCAGAGGGACAGTACTGTACTGTGGGACATGATGCATGTAGTTATAATGGTTCAGCTTTACCAGTAGACAGTCAATAGAGTTGTTCTGACATGAAACTGTCAACCGGCTTTCTCTGACAGGCTGTTTTCCAGACCGTTAAACAAAGATCGCACAAGGAGAGAATTGGTCACCGCAGCAACTGTGGGATAAGTGACCTACAAACTTACAAAATGTATAAATTAAGTCAAATCTTCTAAAGCTCTAGTGATCCAACTCTGGACTGTACTTTATATTCCACCAGGGTTACTACAGTCTAGCTTGTGTTAGTGTAATAATGGCCACTGGTGTCGTCCCAAATGGCATCCTATTCCCTACATAGTGCACTACTGTTGGCCAGGGCCTGTGCACTACTGTTGACCTGGGCCTGTGCACTACTGTTGGCCAGGGCCTGTGCACTACTGTTGGCCAGGGCCTGTCCACTACTGTTGGCCAGGGCCTGTCCACTACTGTTGACCTGGGCACTACTGTTGACCAGGGCCTGTCCACTACTGTTGACCTGGGCCTGTGCACTACTGTTGACCTGGGCCTGTCCACTACTGTTGACCTGGGCCTGTGCACTACTGTTGACCTGGGCCTGTGCACTACTGTTGGCCAGGGCCTGTGCACTACTGTTGGCCAGGGCCTGTCCACTACTGTTGACCTGGGCACTACTGTTGACCAGGGCCTGTCCACTACTGTTGACCTGGGCCTGTGCACTACTGTTGACCTGGGCCTGTCCACTACTGTTGACCTGGGCCTGTGCACTACTGTTGACCTGGGCCTGTCCACTACTGTTGACCTGGGCACTACTGTTGGCCAGGGCCTGTGCACTACTGTTGACCTGGGCCTGTCCACTACTGTTGGCCAGGGCCTGTGCACTACTGTTGGCCAGGGCCTGTGCACTACTGTTGACCTGGGCCTGTCCACTACTGTTGACCTGTGCACTACTGTTGGCCAGGGCCTGTGCACTACTGTTGACCTGGGCCTGTCCACTACTGTTGACCTGTGCACTACTGTTGACCTGGGCCTGTGCACTACTGTTGACCTGGGCACTACTGTTGACCTGGGCCTGTGCACTACTGTTGACCTGGGCCTGTGCACTACTGTTGACCAGGGCCTGTGCACTACTGTTGACCTGGGCCTGTGGACTACTGTTGACCTGGGCACTACTGTTGACCAGGGCCTGTGCACTACTGTTGACCTGGGCACTACTGTTGACCTGGGCCTGTCCACTACTGTTGACCAGGGCCCATTGGACCCAAACGGCACTATATAGGGAATAAGGTGCCATGTGGGTCACAGCCCATTGTGATTCTAGTGCGTCTCCTCACCTGCAGCCTTCTGGAAGGCTGTGATTGCATCCTGGAGGCCGGAGCCTGTCTGCCGGTTGCAGCGCGTGCCGATCTGGGTGTAGAGAGCGCCGATGTTGAACAGAATACTGGCCTTCTCCAGAGAGATGTTCTGCTGGCAAACTGGAACGCCTGTGAACGAGTCATACCTGGGAGAGACAGACAGACAGACAGACAGTGGTGAGGTCACCAGGAGTATCATAACACCATGTTGACCCCTGGAGAGATAGACAGACAGACAGACAGTGGTGAGGTCACCAGGAGAATCATAACACCATGTTGACCCCTGGAGAGATAGACAGACAGACAGACAGTGGTGAGGTCACCAGGAGAATCATAACACCATGTTGACCCCTGGAGGGAGAGACAGACAGACAGTGGTGAGGTCACCAGGAGAATCATAACACCATGTTGACCCCTGGAGGGAGGGACAGACAGACAGACAGACAGTGGTGAGGTCACCAGGAGAATCATAACACCATGTTGACCCCTGGAGGGAGGGACAGACAGACAGACAGTGGTGAGGTCACCAGGAGAATCATAACACCATGTTGACCCCTGGAGGGAGAGACAGACAGACAGACAGTGGTGAGGTCACCAGGAGAATCATAACACCATGTTGACCCCTGGAGGGAGGGACAGACAGACAGACAGTGGTGAGGTCACCAGGAGAATCATAACACCATGTTGACCCCTGGAGGGAGAGACAGACAGACAGACAGACAGTGGTGAGGTCACCAGGAGAATCATAACACCATGTTGACCCCTGGAGGGAGAGACAGACAGACAGACAGTGGTGAGGTCACCAGGAGAATCATAACACCATGTTGACCCCTGGAGGGAGAGACAGACAGACAGACAGTGGTGAGGTCACCAGGAGAATCATAACACCATGTTGACCCCTGGAGGGAGAGACAGACAGACAGACAGACAGACAGACAGACAGACATACAGACAGTGGTGAGGTCACCAGGAGAATCATAACACCATGTTGACCCCTGGAGGGAGAGACAGACAGACAGACAGACAGACAGACAGACAGTGGTGAGGTCACCAGGAGAATCATAACACCATGTTGACCCCTGGAGGGAGAGACAGACAGACAGACAGTGGTGAGGTCACCAGGAGAATCATAACACCATGTTGACCCCTGGAGGGAGAGACAGACAGACAGACAGACAGACAGACAGACAGTGGTGAGGTCACCAGGAGAATCATAACACCATGTTGACCCCTGGAGGGAGAGACAGACAGACAGACAGTGGTGAGGTCACCAGGAGAATCATAACACCATGTTGACCCCTGGAGGGAGAGACAGACAGACAGACAGACAGTGGTGAGGTCACCAGGAGAATCATAACACCATGTTGACCCCTGGAGGGAGAGACAGACAGACAGACAGTGGTGAGGTCACCAGGAGAATCATAACACCATGTTGACCCCTGGAGGGAGGGACAGACAGACAGACAGACAGTGGTGAGGTCACCAGGAGAATCATAACACCATGTTGACCCCCTGGAGGGAGAGACAGACAGACAGACAGACAGTGGTGAGGTCACCAGGAGAATCATAACACCATGTTGACCCCTGGAGAGAGAGACAGACAGACAGACAGTGGTGAGGTCACCAGGAGAATCATAACACCATGTTGACCCCTGGAGGGAGAGACAGACAGACAGACAGTGGTGAGGTCACCAGGAGAATCATAACACCATGTTGACCCCTGGAGGGAGAGACAGACAGACAGACAGACAGACAGACAGTGGTGAGGTCACCAGGAGAATCATAACACCATGTTGACCCCTGGAGGGAGAGACAGACAGACAGACAGACAGACAGTGGTGAGGTCACCAGGAGAATCATAACACCATGTTGACCCCTGGAGGGAGAGACAGACAGACAGTGGTGAGGTCACCAGGAGAATCATAACACCATGTTGACCCCTGGAGGGAGAGACAGACAGACAGACAGACAGACAGACAGACAGTGGTGAGGTCACCAGGAGAATCATAACACCATGTTGACCCCTGGAGGGAGAGACAGACAGACAGACAGACAGACAGACAGTGGTGAGGTCACCAGGAGAATCATAACACCATGTTGACCCCTGGAGGGAGGGAGAGACAGACAGACAGACAGTGGTGAGGTCTGTATATTCTTTCTAAAGTAGGAGGAAACCTTGTGATAATGCACTTTAAAGCGGCAATATGTAAATTTTTGGGAGACCCGACCAAATTCACACAGAAATGTGAGTTATAGATCTGTCATTGTCATTGAAAGCCAGTCTAAGAAGTGGTAGATCTGTTCTATGGGCGCTATTTCTATGCTTCCTGTTCTTAAGTTTCATTTTTGCGTCTTTTACTTTGGGTTTTGTACACCAGCTTCAAACAGCTGAAAATACAATATTGGTAGTTATTTTTAAAAAAAATCACAGCAGTTTAGATGGTCCAATGATTCTCTACACTATACTTCCTTGTTTTGTAAAAGAAACTGAAATTAGGCGAACTATTAGAATTTTAGCAACCAGGAAATGGCAGAACGATTTCTGCATAGTGCATCTTTAAATAAAAACTTGAGAACTCTGGTTATCTTATCAGAGATGCAATGTCCTTACACATGGTTACCACGGAGACACAACAGACCAATGGAGCGCGTATCCTCCTCATTCAGATCGGGCTGCTTGGTTCTTCAACATGGAAACAACCATCTACAGTACTAGAATATGAGAGGTGAAGGTACTATAGATACCTGGACCGGGTCATACCATGATTGACCGGGTTGTGGAGACAGTGAGGTGGAACGTACCAAGTAAAGAAGATGCCCATCTGGCGGGTAGGGGCGAAGAAGCGGCTCTCCAGTAGAGGCAGGTGGCTGAAATACTTGGCCAGGAGCTCGACGCCGGTGTCATTGCGACCGGGGGTACGGCAGGCCTGTGGGTACGGTGGGGAAAGCAGGTCAAAATACAACAAGACTGTTCTCTTATTCTGTATGTACAACAAGACAGGGCTCAATATGTGTGTGGTGGGGCGCTTCCATAGAGAACCCAGCTTCACCCTGACAATGCAGAATGCTATGAGACCTATGGTGAATGTACCTGTCTCAGGTCCATTAGGTCAGCAATCTCCTCCTCGAAGCTGGAACCGTCTTCGCTGTAGTGCTCCAGGATGAAGTCCTGGAAAAACGCGATAGAACAGAGAAGAGACCATCAACACACGGTTATAAAGTCTTGTTAAGTCCTGTTGAAACAAAGTAGTGCCAACCCATCAGAACACCATCCACTGTCCCATAGAGCCAACGACCCATCAAAACACCATCCACTATTATAGAGCCAACAACCCATCAAAACACCATCCACTGTCCTATTGAGCCAACAACCCATCAAAACACCATCCACTGTCCTATTGAGCCAACAACCCATCAAAACACCATCCACTGTCCTATTGAGCCAACAACCCATCAAAACACCATCCACTATTATAGAGCCAACAACCAATCAAAACACCATCCACTGTCCTATTGAGCCAACAACCCATCAAAACACCATCCACTATCATAGAGCCAACAACCCATCAAAACACCATCCACTATTATAGAGCCAACAACCAATCAAAACACCATCCACTGTCCTATTGAGCCAACAACTCATCAAAACACCATCCACTGTCCTATTGAGCCAACAACCCATCAAAACACCATCCACTGTCCTATTGAGCCAACAACCCATCAAAACACCATCCACTGTCCTATTGAGCCAACGACCCATCAAAACACCATCCACTGTTATAGAGCCAACAACCCATCAAAACACCATCCACTGTCCTATTGAGCCAACAACCCATCAAAACACCATCCACTGTCCTATTGAGCCAACAACCCATCAAAACACCATCCACTGTCCTATTGAGCCAACAACCCATCAAAACACCATCCACTGTCCTATTGAGCCAACAACTCATCAAAACACCATCCACTGTCCTATTGAGCCAACAACCCATCAAAACACCATCCACTGTTATAGAGCCAACAACCCATCAAAACACCAGTCCAGGGTGCTTTAACAGGTATGCATCTCTCCCCTCTCTAGAACCAACCAAACCTGAGCCCAACCCAGCGGAAGTGTCTCTCTAGCGTGACGATCCGTGTTGCGTCTCCTGGCTAGAAGCCAGACAGTATGTCACCGACACCTGGTAATTAAAGCTAGTTGATTACAGGCTAGAAAGTAGGGAACACTTAACTTGTCAGACAGATACAGGAAGGTCGGAGTCCCAAAGGGCACCTCGTTCCCTAGTGCACTACTTTTGACCAAAGGCCCATTGGGCTCTGGTCAACATAAGGGACCTATATAGAGAATAGGGTGCTATTTGGGACTCCGCATCAGCCTATCATCTAGATACTGCCAAACCCTTATCTGTACCTCCCAGGGGTATAAAAGCTGACATCAAGGTATTCCCCACCACCGGTAGGCTTACTGTGCTGTTTGTCTTTTTCCTGGTTGATAAAGCCGTGACCTAGTTTACAATAATAAAGCTAATCGCTGAGGGTCAAAACATCAAGGGGGTTATAAACTTGATTCTATTGAACCTAACTAAAATGGTGAACAAATGGTTCACGTCCCAATGGCACTGTATTCCCTTTGTAGTGCACTACTTTTGACCAGGGCCCATATAGTAGTGCATAACATAGGGAATAGGGTGCAATTTGGGACGCACCCTTATATATTGAGTACATACTAGTGAACAAATGGAGAATAGAGATTGATAAACAGCTGCTGTAGTGACTGTAGTGTTGGTCTTGGATGAGAGTGCCTGATAATCGACCTAAATGTCAAAAAAGTGGTGAAATGGTGGTCTGTAATACCTTGAATGACACAGAGAAGTCCATGTCTTTAGTCTCCTTCAGACCCAGAGGGATGACGGGGATGCTGGAGGTCTCTCTGGAAACAGGCAGGAGATACAGTTGACGTTTCATATTTAAAAACTGTTATAGATACGTTGGCACTGTGAACATGCTGTAATGTGTTCCTGGTGAACGGCGAGGCTCAGAGTTTTACACACATAAAACAGCCGTATTGTTGACGTGATGTAACTGTTAGACAGGGTGGTGGCAGTGTGATGTTAGTGGTCAAAAGTGAGGCTCGGATCTGATATCACACATTAAGGGGGTGAATCATAACTTCCATTGAAGTCACATTTTCACTTAGTCTCCCATTGACATCAATACATAACTAAATTAACATTTGACTTGACTTGAAAGTTTACAGTGGCTTGCGAAAGTATTCACCCCCCTTGGCATTTTTCCTATTTTGTTGCCTTACAACCTGGAATTAAATGTGATTTTTGGGGGGTTTGTATAATTTGATTTACACAACATGCCTACCACTTTGAACATGCAAAATATTTTTTCTTGTGAAACAAACAAGAAATAAGACAAAAAAACAGAACTTGAGCGTGCATAACTATTCACCCCCACAAAGTCAATACTTTGTAGAGCCACCTTTTGCAGCAATTACAGCTGCAAGTCTCTTGGGGTATGTCTCTATAAGCTTGGCACATCTAGCCACTGGGATTTTTGCCCATTCTTCAAGGCAAAACTGCTCCAGCTCCTTCAAGTTGGATGGGTTCCGCTGGTGTAAAGCAATCTTTAAGTCATACCACAGATTCTCAATTGGATTGAGGTCTGGGCTTTGACTAGGCCATTCCAAGACATTTAAATGTTTCCCCTTAAACCACTTGAGTGTTGCTTTAGCAGTATGCTTAGGGTCATGTAGGGATGGTGTTCTCGTGGTGATGAGAGGTGTTGGGTTTGCGCCAGACATAGCGTTTTCCTTGATGGCCAAAAAGCTCAATTTTAGTCTCATCTGACCAGAGTACCTTCTTCCATATGTTTGGGGAGTCTCCCACATGCCCACTTTTGGCGAACACCAAACGTGTTTGCTTATTTTTTTCTTTAAGCAATGGCTTTTTTTCTGGCCACTCTTCCGTAAAGCCCAGCTCTGTGGAGCGTACAGCTTAAAGTGGTCCTATGGACAGATATTCCAATCTCCGCTGTGGAGCTTTGTCGTTCCTTCAGGGTTATCTTTGGTCTCTTTGTTGCCTCTGATTAATGCCCTCCTTGCCTGGTCTGTGAGTTTTGGTGGGCGGCCCTCTCTTGGCAGGTTTGTTGTGGTGCCATATTCTTTCCATTTTTTAATCATGGATGTAATGGTGCTCCATGGGATGTTCAAAGTTTCAGATATTTTTTATAACCCAACCCTGATCTGTACTTCTCCACAACTTTATCCCTGACCTGTTTGGAGAGCTCCTTGGTCTTCATGGTGCTGCTTGCTTGGTGCTGCCCCTTGCTTAGTGGTGTTGCAGACTCTGGGGCCTTTCAGAACAGGTGTATATATACACACTGAGATCATGTGACACTTAAAGTCCACCTGTGTGCAATCTAACTAATTATGTGACTTATGAAGGTAATTGGTTGCACCAGATCTTATTTAGGGGCTTCATAGCAAAGGGGGTGAATACATATGCACACACCACTTTTCCGGTATTTATTTTTTAGAATGTTTTGAAACAAGTTATTTTTTTCATTTCACTTCACCAATTTGGACTATTTTGTGTATGTCCATTACATGAAATCCAAATAAATATATTTAAATTACAGGTTGTAATGCAACAAAATAGGAAAAACGCCAAGGGAGATTAATACTTTTGCAAGGCACTGTATATTTGCTCTTAACATTGGAGGCCAGAGGGAACACCCTTTGACAACAGTCTCTCTTTTCATACAGACACGCCATCACTGCACCACAATACGTTACAACCCAGGGCAAACATCATGAGGTTTCTGGGTCCACCTTACTCAAACCAACAGGGCCCCCCTTACTCAAACCAACAGGGCCCCCCTTACTCAAACCAACAGGGCCCACCTTACTCAAACCAACAGGGCCCACCTTACTCAAACCAACAGGGCCCACCTTACTCAAACCAACAGGGCCCCCCTTACTCAAACCAACAGGGCCCCCCTTACTCAAACCAACAGGGCCCCCCTTACTCAAACCAACAGGGCCCCCCTTACTCAAACCAACAGGGCCCCCCTTACTCAAACCAACAGGGCCCCCCTTACTCAAACCAACAGGGCCCACCTTACTCAAACCAACAGGGCCCACCTTACTCAAACCAACAGGGCCCCCCTTACTCAAACCAACAGGGCCCCACCTTACTCAAACCAACAGGGCCCCCCTTACTCAAACCAACAGGGCCCCCCTTACTCAAACCAACAGGGCCCCCCTTACTCAAACCAACAGGGCCCACCTTACTCAAACCAACAGGGCCCCCCTTACTCAAACCAACAGGGCCCCCTTTACTCAAACCAACAGGGCCCCCCTTACTCAAACCAACAGGGCCCCCTTTACTCAAACCAACACCCACTACTCTATATTTAGTAGCTGTGTCTGGTAGCTTTGTTTAAATAACTTTGTTTGCATCCCTCCCTATTCCCTATGTAGCACACTAGGTTTTATCAGAGCCCTGAGGGGAATAGTGTCCCATTTGGTCTGTGTCTGCTCTATATACACTGAACAAAACATATAAAACGCAACATGTAAAGTGTTGGTCCCATGTTTCACAAGCTGAAAGAAAAGATTCCAGAAATGTTCCATACGGACAAAAAAGCTTATGTAAAATTGTGCACAAATTTGTTTACATCCCTTTTAGTGAGCATTTCTCCTTTACCAAGATCATCCATCCACCTAAAAAGGCGTGGCATGTCAAGAAGCTGATTAAACAGAATGATCATTACACAGGTGCACCTTAACATAATGCCACAGATGTCTCAAGTTGAGGGAGCGTGCAACTGGCATGCTGACTACATGAATGTCCTCCAGAGCGGTCGCCAGATAATTGAATGTTAATTTCTCTACCTTAAGCCGCCTCCAACGTCATTTTAGAGAATTTGGCAGTACGTTCAACCGACCTCACAACCGCAGACGACGTGTAACCAAGCAAGGATGTCTTCACCCCCCCCTCCCACGACATGTACAAATTACCTCAATTACCTCGACTAACCTGTACCCCCGCACATTGACTCTGTACCGGTACCCCCTGTATATAGCCTCGTTATTGTTATTTTATTGTTGCTCTTTTATTTTTTTACTTTTGTTTATTTAGTACATATTTTTCATAACTCTTATTTTTCTTGAAACTGCGTTGTTGGTTAAGGGCTTGTAAGTAAGCATTTCACGGTAAGGTCTACACTTGTTGTATTCGGCGCATGTGACAAATACAATTTGATATCCAGCTACTTCGCACAGCCATTGAAGAGGAGTGGGACAACATTCCACAGGCCACAATCAACTCTATGTGAAGGAGATGTGTCACGCTGCATGAGGAAAACAGTGGTCACACCAGACACTGACTGGTTTTCTGATCCACGCCCCACTTTTTTAGTTTTTAAAAAAGGTATCTGTGACCAACAAATGCATACAATGGGCGGCAGGTAGCTTAGTGGTTAAGAGCGTTGTGCCAGTAACCGAAAGGTCGCTGGTTCTAATCCCTGAGCTGACTAGGTGAAAAATCTGTCGATGTGCCCTTGAGCAAGGCACTTAACCCTAATTGCTCCTGTAAGTCGCTCTGGATAAGAGCGTCTGCTAAATGACAAAAAATATATAAAAAAGAATATATATATATTATATATCCTAGTCCTAGTCTGCTGGGGTCTCTATTAGGTCCTAGTCTGCTGGGGGAGGTTGTTGACAGACGCAGACCAGCTACAGCTTCTTATCAGGAAATATCAGCGGACTAAAATAAAGGTCCCGATTAGGAGGGAGAGTTTGTAGAAAATGTCAAACATCCCTTTAGCTTAAAGTGAAACTAGCAAGAGAAGGGTGTGTATACTCCTTCAGAATCCACTCCTAACATAGAAGTATGGTCTCGCTACATATTATCACTGACCAACACACATTCACACAATCTCCAGCTGCATAAGACAAACTATTTGCTCTCAGTCACTACTGGCTCACTAGTGCTGGTTTGATCCAGTACATCTGTATCCAAACAGATACTGAGCAGTACAGTAGGTCATCCCAGACATAACACTATTCACAGTAAAGACTGCAGTACATTAAAGACTGCAGTACATTAAAGACTGCAGTACAGTAAATACTGCAGTACATTAAATACTGCAGTACATTAAAGACTGCAGTACATTAAAGACTGCAGTACAGTAGGGCTAACCAGCCCAACACAGCTGAGTGCTCTCTGGCTCCAGTCCTAATGAACTAACCAGCCCAACACAGCTGAGTGCTCTCTGGCTCCAGCCCTAATGAACTAACCAGCCCAACACAGCTGAGTGCTCTCTGGCTCCAGTCCTAATGAACTAACCAGCCCAACACAGCTGAGTGCTCTCTGGCTCCAGCCCTAATGAACTAACCAGCCCAACACAGCTGAGTGCTCTCTGGCTCCAGCCCTAATGAACTAACCAGCCCAACACAGCTGAGTGCTCTCTGGCTCCAGTCCTAATGAACTAACCAGCCCAACACAGCTGAGTGCTCTCTGGCTCCAGTCCTAATGAACTAACCAGCCCAACACAGCCCAGTGCTCTCTGGCTCCAGTCCTAATGAACTAACCAGCCCAACACAGCTGAGTGCTCTCTGGCTCCAGCCCTAATGAACTAACCAGCCCAACACAGCTGAGTGCTCTCTGGCTCCAGCCCTAATGAACTAACCAGCCCAACACAGCTGAGTGCTCTCTGGCTCCAGCCCTAATGAACTAACCAGCCCAACACAGCTGAGTGCTCTCTGGCTCCAGTCCTAATGAACTAACCAGCCCAACACAGCTGAGTGCTCTCTGGCTCCAGTCCTAATGAACTAACCAGCCCAACACAGCTGAGTGCTCTCTGGCTCCAGTCCTAATGAACTAACCAGCCCAACACAGCTGAGTGCTCTCTGGCTCCAGCCCTAATGAACTAACCAGCCCAACACAGCTGAGTGCTCTCTGGCTCCAGCCCTAATGAACTAACCAGCCCAACACAGCTGAGTGCTCTCTGGCTCCAGCCCTAATGAACTAACCAGCCCAACACAGCTGAGTGCTCTCTGGCTCCAGCCCTAATGAACTAACCAGCCCAACACAGCTGAGTGCTCTCTGGCTCCAGCCCTAATGAACTAACCAGCCCAACACAGCTGAGTGCTCTCTGGCTCCAGTCCTAATGAACTAACCAGCCCAACACAGCTGAGTGCTCTCTGGCTCCAGTCCTAATGAACTAACCAGCCCAACACAGCTGAGTGCTCTCTGGCTCCAGTCCTTTTTTTTTATATTTTTTTGATTTCACCTTTATTTAACCAGGTAAGCCAGTTGAGAACAGGCTAACCAGCCCAACACAGCTGAGTGCTCTCTGGCTCCAGCCCTAATGAACTAACCAGCCCAACACAGCTGAGTGCTCTCTGGCTCCAGTCCTAATGAACTAACCAGCCCAACACAGCTGAGTGCTCTCTGGCTCCAGCCCTAATGAACTAACCAGCCCAACACAGCTGAGTGCTCTCTGGCTCCAGCCCTAATGAACTAACCAGCCCAACACAGCTGAGTGCTCTCTGGCTCCAGTCCTAATGAACTAACCAGCCCAACACAGCTGAGTGCTCTCTGGTTCTTCTGATGTACTCCATCAGGAAGAGACATGCTTTCATACTCTGCAAGTCATTGCACTAATTGAGATGTTGAGGAGGCTTTGGGTTCACAGTGTGGAAACACATCAATATATCCTCACATCATGGACCTGTAGTGTTAGCCAGTAAACATCAGTATATCCTCACATCATGGACCTGTAGTGTTAGCCAGTAAACATCAATATATCCTCACATCATGGACCTGTAGTGTTAGCCAGTAAACATCAATATATCCTCACATCATGGACCTGTAGTGTTAACCAGTAAACATCAATATATCCTCACATCATGGACCTGTAGTGTTAGCCAGTAAACATCAATATATCCTCACATCATGGACCTGTAGTGTTAGCCAGTAAACATCAATATATCCTCACATCATGGACCTGTAGTGTTAGCCAGTAAACATCAATATATCCTCACATCATGGACCTGTAGTGTTAGCCAGTAAACATCAATATATCCTCACATCATGGACCTGTAGTGTTAGCCAGTAAACATCAATATATCCTCACATCATGGACCTGTAGTGTTAGCCAGTAAACATCAATATATCCTCACATCATGGACCTGTAGTGTTAGCCAGTAAACATCAATATATCCTCACATCATGGACCTGTAGTGTTAGCCAGTAAACATCAATATATCCTCACATCATGGACCTGTAGTGTTAGCCAGTACACATCAATATATCCTCACATCATGGACCTGTAGTGTTAGCCAGTAAACATCAATATATCCTCACATCATGGACCTGTAGTGTTAGCCAGTAAACATCAATATATCCTCACATCATGGACCTATAGTGTTAGCCAGTAAACATCAGTATATCCTCACATCATGGACCTGTAGTGTTAGCCAGTAAACATCAATATATCCTCACATCATGGACCTGTAGTGTTAGCCAGTAAACATCAATATATCCTTACATCATGGACCTGTAGTGTTAGCCAGTAAACATCAATATATCCTCACATCATGGACCTGTAGTGTTAGCCAGTAAACATCAATATATCCTCACATCATGGACCTGTAGTGTTAGCCAGTAAACATCAATATATCCTCACATCATGGACCTGTAGTGTTAGCCAGTACACATCAATATATCCTCACATCATGGACCTGTAGTGTTAGCCAGTAAACATCAATATATCCTCACATCATGGACCTGTAGTGTTAGCCAGTAAACATCAATATATCCTTACATCATGGACCTGTAGTGTTAGCCAGTAAACATCAATATATCCTCACATCATGGACCTGTAGTGTTAGCCAGTAAACATCAATATATCCTCACATCATGGACCTGTAGTGTTAGCCAGTAAACATCAATATATCCTCACATCATGGACCTGTAGTGTTAGCCAGTAAACATCAGTATATCCTCACATCATGGACCTGTAGTGTTAGCCAGTAAACATCAATATATCCTCACATCATGGACCTGTAGTGTTAGCCAGTAAACATCAATATATCCTCACATCATGGACCTGTAGTGTTAACCAGTAAACATCAATATATCCTCACATCATGGACCTGTAGTGTTAACCAGTAAACATCAGTATATCCTCACATCATGGACCTGTAGTGTTAGCCAGAAGTCTCATGAAGCAGATTTCCACTACAAGAGAACTGCAGTCTTTGTCACTTTACCTCATGCTGAAACCAGTTAGATCCGGTCTGAGGGAAAGGAGAGCACTTGAGGAAGAGGGGCAGAACATGCTGCTAGAAAGAGGGAACATAGGAGAAAGGAGAGGAGGTGCTTTGTTCCGCGGGTCTCTACCCTACCTCAGGCTGAGGTAATATTACAGACAGGTAGACTGGTAGAATGAAGCTCAGCTGTCTATTGTGGTGTTAAGAGTACAGGTGACTAAGAACTGGCATTGTGCTGCGCTGGGCTGGGCGAATACGCCGTTCTAACCCAACACCCGGAGGCCTTTGGTTTTCCCACAGTCACAGAGACAAAGGAGTGACAGGCAGTGCAGGAGACTGCAGCGGTGTGTTTCTGGTCTACAGCAGGATTATAAAGGCTGTACCATTGTCTCTGGGTAGAGAGAGAGAGAGAGACGGAGCAGGTGACTTGGTCTCTGTGGGGCTGAAATAGAGGCTGATGGGAGAGAGCAACAAAGGCTGTTCCCATGGCTGGGGAATGTCTGCTCCCGTATGACTTGATAGAGGGGAGAGGGTTTGGGGGAGGTGGGGAGCTGCTAGCCTGATAGAGGGGAGAGGGTTTGGGGGAGGTGGGGAGCTGCTAGCCTGATAGAGGGGAGAGGGTTTGGGGGAGGTGGGGAGCTGCTAGCCTGATAGAGGGGAGAGGGTTTGGGGGAGGTGGGGAGCTGCCAGGGGAGAGGGTTTGGGGGAGGTGGGGAGCTGCTAGCCTGATAGAGGGGAGAGGGTTTGGGGGAGGTGGGGAGCTGCCAGCCTGATAGAGAGGAGAGGGTTTGGGGGAGGTGGGGAGCTGCTAGCCTGATAGAGGGGAGAGGGATGGAATGCCCCACTGTAGTCTGGGGCATTCCATCCCTCAGTAAAAAGACACCCAAAGACACAGACCCTAAAAGGGTTAACATGGAGCTTCTCCAGGAGACGGGGGTTAGGGGGTCACTGTAGTCTGGGGCATTCCATCCCTCAGTAAAAAGCCACCCAAAGACACAGACCCTAAAAGGGTTCACATGGAGCTTCTCCAGGAGAAGGGGGTTAGGGGGTCACTGTAGTCTGGGGCATTCCATCCCTCAGTAAAAAGCCACCCAAAGACACAGACCCTAAAAGGGTTAACATGGAGCTTCTCCAGGAGACGGGGGTTAGGGGGTCACTGTAGTCTGGGGCATTCCATCCCTCAGTAAAAAGCCACCCAAAGACACAGACCCTAAAAGGGTTAACATGGAGCTTCTCCAGGAGACGGGGGTTAGGGGGTCACTGTAGTCTGGGGCATTCCATCCCTCAGTAAAAAGCCACCCAAAGACACAGACCCTAAAAGGGTTAACATGGAGCTTCTCCAGGAGACGGGGGTTAGGGGTCACTGTAGTCTGGGGCATTCCATCCCTCAGTAAAAAGCCACCCAAAGACACAGACCCTAAAAGGGTTCACATGGAGCTTCTCCAGGAGACGGGGGTTAGGGGGTCACTGTAGTCTGGGGCATTCCATCCCTCAGTAAAAAGACACCCAAAGACACAGACCCTAAAAGGGTTAACATGGAGCTTCTCCAGGAGACGGGGGTTAGGGGGTCACTGTAGTCTGGGGCATTCCATCCCTCAGTAAAAAAGCCACCCAAAGACACAGACCCTAAAAGGGTTAACATGGAGCTTCTCCAGGAGACGGGGTTAGGGGGTCACTGTAGTCTGGGGCATTCCATCCCTCAGTAAAAAGCCACCCAAAGACACAGACCCTAAAAGGGTTAACACGGAGCTTCTCCAGGAGACGGGGGTTAGGGGGTCACTGTAGTCTGGGGCATTCCATCCCCTCAGTAAAAAGCCACCCAAAGACACAGACCCTAAAAGGGTTAACATGGAGCTTCTCCAGGAGACGGGGGTTAGGGGGTCACTGTAGTCTGGGGCATTCCATCCCTCAGTAAAAAGCCACCCAAAGACACAGACCCTAAAAGGGTTCACATGGAGCTTCTCCAGGAGACGGGGGTTAGGGGGTCACTGTAGTCTGGGGCATTCCATCCCTCAGTAAAAAGCCACCCAAAGACACAGACCCTAAAAAGGGTTAACATGGAGCTTCTCCAGGAGAAGGGGGGTTAGGGGGTCACTGTAGTCTGGGGCATTCCATCCCTCAGTAAAAAGCCACCCAAAGACACAGACCCTAAAAGGGTTCACATGGAGCTTCTCCAGGAGACGGGGGTTAGGGGGTCACTGTAGTCTGGGGCATTCCATCCCAAACGGCGCCCTATATAGTGCCCTACTTTTGACCAGGAAACACACAGCTGTGGTCAAAAGTAGTGCACTATATAGGGAATAGGGTGCCATTCTCTGGTCTAAAGTAGTGCACTATATAGGGAATAGGGTGCCATTCTCTGGTCTAAAGTAGTGCACTATATAGGGAATAGGGTGCCATTCTCTGGTCTAAAGTAGTGCACTATATAGGGAATAGGGTGCCATTCTCTGGTCTAAAGTAGTGCACTATATAGGGAATAGGGTGCCATTCTCTGGTCTAAAGTAGTGCACTATATAGGGAATAGGGTGCCATTCTCTGGTCTAAAGTAGTGCACTATATAGGGAATAGGGTGCCATTCTCTGGTCTAAAGTAGTGCACTATATAGGGAATAGGGTGCCATTCTCTGGTCTAAAGTAGTGCACTATATAGGGAATAGGGTGCCATTCTCTGGTCTAAAGTAGTGCACTATATAGGGAATAGGGTGCCATTCTCTGGTCTAAAGTAGTGCACTATATAGGGAATAGGGTGCCATTCTCTGGTCTAAAGTAGTGCACTATATAGGGAATAGGGTGCCATTCTCTGGTCTAAAGTAGTGCTCTATATAGGGAATAGGGTGCCATTCTCTGGTCTAAAGTAGTGCACTATATAGGGAATAGGGTGCCATTCTCTGGTCTAAAGTAGTGCACTATATAGGGAATAGGGTGCCATTCTCTGGTCTAAAGTAGTGCACTATATAGGGAATAGGGTGCCATTCTCTGGTCTAAAGTAGTGCACTATATAGGGAATAGGGTGCCATTCTCTGGTCTAAAGTAGTGCACTATATAGGGAATAGGGTGCCATTCTCTGGTCTAAAGTAGTGCACTATATAGGGAATAGGGTGCCATTCTCTGGTCTAAAGTAGTGCACTATATAGGGAATAGGGTGCCATTCTCTGGTCTAAAGTAGTGCACTATATAGGGAATAGGGTGCCATTCTCTGGTAAAAGTAGTGCACTATATAGGGAATAGGGTGCCATTCTCTGGTCAAAAGTAGTGCACTATATAGGGAATAGGGTGCCATTCTCTGGTCTAAAGTAGTGCACTATATAGGGAATAGGGTGCCATTCTCTGGTCTAAAGTAGTGCACTATATAGGGAATAGGGTGCCATTCTCTGGTCTAAAGTAGTGCACTATATAGGGAATAGGGTGCCATTCTCTGGTCTAAAGTAGTGCACTATATAGGGAATAGGGTGCCATTCTCTGGTCTAAAGTAGTGCACTATATAGGGAATAGGGTGCCATTCTCTGGTCTAAAGTAGTGCACTATATAGGGAATAGGGTGCCATTCTCTGGTCTAAAGTAGTGCACTATATAGGGAATAGGGTACCATTCTCTGGTCTAAAGTAGTGCTCTATATAGGGAATAGGGTGCCATTTGGGATGCAACATAGGCATGCTTCACCCTCAGCGAGGCTGGCACTGGCAGTCTGTTTTATATAGGTCATTAGATATCCCTGTTCCGTCTCACACAAACAACCTTATAAAAAGGAGCTGAACCCCAAAAACACTCAAACCAAGCGCCAAGTAGGCCAACACCGTATTAAAAAGGCTTTTAGGCCTTCTGAGAATCTGTTACTCAGAGAGGGCAATGCAATGGTACAACAGACAACACCACCACACCAGGGATACGTCCAAAATGGCACCCTATTCCCTTTGGGTCTGATCAAAAGCACATTTAAATTTTACGTCATTTTGCAGACGCTCTTATCCAGAGCGACTTACAGGAGCAATTAGGGTTAAGTGCCTTGCTCAAGGGCACATCGACAGATTTTTCACCTAGTCGGCTCGGGGATTAGAACCAGCGACCTTTCGGTTACTGGCACAACGCTCTTAACCACTAAGCTACCTGCCGCTTCAGTAGTGCACAATTAAAGGAATCGGGTCCCATTTGGCCTCCAGACCTTCTTACCAGAACTGGAAGAAAGAGAACGTGCTTGGGCCGGTCTCCAGGGACTCTGATTGGGCCTCAGATAGGGCACTCGCTAACATCTGACCAATCAGGATGTTATGTTTGGTTGTGGTTGTCATGGAGAACATGTTGTCTTACTGAGGAGTGTCTGGCTGCATACAGAGAGAGGCTGAGGGCATTTTTCCAGTGGTGGAAAAAGTACCCAAGTCACCCAGTAAAATACTACTTGTGTAAAAGTATTTGGTTTTAAATATACTTAAGTATCAAAAGTAAATATAATTGCTAAAATCTACTTAAGTATCAAAAGTAAAAGTAAACATGATTTCAAATTCCTTATATTAAACAAACCGGGGGGCACCATTTCCTTGTTTAAAAAAAAAAAAATCATTTACAGATAGCCAGGGGGACACTCCAACATAATTTACAAACTAAGCATTTGTGTTTAGTGAGTCCACCAGATCAGAGGCAGTAGGGACAACCAGGGATGTTCTCTTGATAAGACCTGAAAATAACAGTTTCAGAGAGCGATTAGCAAGACGCACATTCTATATGAAAAGTTCCACCCGACTCGCACTGCAACGCCACAACACCTGGCACTCTGGTCCTGGATCTTGGACCTACTACTCACGCACGTCCAGGATTCGTTTTAGTCAGCATTCGTTTGCTTTTCACACATGCTTTATAGCACGGGCCAGGGTACCAAACCCTCCAGGGTCAGGGCCAGGGTACCAAACCCTCCAGGATCAGGGCCAGGGTACCAAACCCTCCAGGACCAGGGCCAGGGTACCAAACCCTCCAGGACCAGGGTACCAAACCCTCCAGGATCAGGGCACCAAACCCTCCAGGGCCAGGGCACCAAACCCTCCAGGGCCAGGGTACCAAACCCTCCAGGGCCAGGGTACCAAACCCTCCAGGGCCAGGGTACCAAACCCTCCAGGACCAGGGTACCAAACCCTCCAGGACCAGGGTACCAAACCCTCCAGGACCAGGGTACCAAACCCTCCAGGACCAGGGTACCAAACCCTCCAGGACCAGGGTACCAAACTCTCCAGGACCAGGGTACCAAACCCTCCAGGACCAGGGCCAGGGTACCAAACCCTCCAGGACCAGGGCCAGGGTACCAAACCCTCCAGGACCAGGATCAGGGCCAGGGTACCAAACCCTCCAGGATCAGGGCCAGGGTACCAAACCCTCCAGGACCAGGATCAGGGCCAGGGCACCAAACCCTCCAGGACCAGGATCAGGGCCAGGGTACCAAACCCTCCAGTATCAGGATCAGGGCACCAAACCCTCCAGGACCAGGATCAGGGCCAGGGTACCAAACCCTCCAGGACCAGGGCCAGGGCACCAAACCCTCCAGGGCCAGGGTACCAAACCCTCCAGGGCCAGGGTACCAAACCCTCCAGGGCCAGGATCAGGGCACCAAACCCTCCAGGACCAGGATCAGGGCCAGGGTACCAAACCCTCCAGGACCAGGATCAGGGCCAGGGCACCAAACCCTCCAGGACCAGGATCAGGGCCAGGGTACCAAACCCTCCAGGATCAGGACCAGGGTACCAAACCCTCCAGGATCAGGACCAGGGTACCAAACCCTCCAGGATCAGGACCAGGGTACCAAACTCTCCAGGACCAGGGCCAGGGTACCAAACCCTCCAGGACCAGGGCCAGGGTACCAAACCCTCCAGGATCAGGGCCAGGGTACCAAACCCTCCAGGACCAGGATCAGGGCCAGGGTACCAAACCCTCCAGGACCAGGATCAGGGCCAGGGCACCAAACCCTCCAGGACCAGGATCAGGGCCAGGGTACCAAACCCTCCAGGGTCAGGATCAGGGCCAGGGTACCAAACCCTCCAGGGTCAGGATCAGGGCCAGGGTACCAAACCCTCCAGGACCAGGGCCAGGGCACCAAACCCTCCAGGGTCAGGATCAGGGCCAGGGTACCAAACCCTCCAGGATCAGGGCCAGGGTACCAAACCCTCCAGGGTCAGGACCAGGGCCAGGGTACCAAACCCTCCAGGATCAGGGCCAGGGTACCAAACCCTCCAGGACCAGGATCAGGGCCAGGGTACCAAACCCTCCAGGATCAGGACCAGGGTACCAAACCCTCCAGGATCAGGACCAGGGTACCAAACCCTCCAGGACCAGGGTACCAAACCCTCCAGGGTCAGGGAACCAAACCCTCCAGGGTCAGGGTACCAAACCCTCCAGGGTCAGGGTACCAAACCCTCCAGGGTCAGGGTACCAAACCCTCCAGGGTCCAGATCATAAGGGGATATGTGAAAGTGCTTAGAGTAGAGGCTAAGAGTGTTCCCCCCCCCTCCCCCTCTCTCTCCTCACTCGCTTTTGTGATTTTCTGTTTTCCAAACCCAAGCTGCGGGTGTATTGATGCCCGTCCTAAATTGTAACTAAGTTCAATGTTGAGTGTTTGTGATATTCTGCGATAGGAGCTTTTAAAAGGCATGCTATTTCCAGCAATAACTTGGTTGAATGTGGAGCATTTGCGATGTTGTATATAAGCTGTACCTATCTAGGATGTTGGGACACACAAAACGAAACAAACTGGCTCACAACTGTGACCTACTAACTGAAGACGGGTCCATGCTAACTTCCTCATCAGACCAGTGGGTGTTTCTCAACTGTGACCTACTAACTGAAGACGGGTCCATGCTAACTTCCTCATCAGACCAGTGGGTGTTTCTCACCTGTGACCTGCTAACTGAAGACGGGTCCATGCTAACTTCCTCATCAGACCAGTGGGTGTTTCTCACCTGTGACCTGCTAACTGAAGACGGGTCCATGATAACTTCCTCAGACATATGAGTGGGTGTACTGGCCCCGTGTAGCTCAGTTGGTAGAGCATGGTGCTTGCAACGCCAGGGTTGTGGGTTCGTTTCCCCACGGGGGGCCAGTATGAAAAAAAAAAATGTATGCACTCACTAACTGTAAGTCGCTCTGGATAAGAGCGTCTGCTAAATGACTAAAATGTAAAAAAATGTAAAAAATGTGTTAATCTTCTGAGCTCACTGGTTCCTCATCCATAATCCTTTGTGTTTCTGTTCTCAACCAGACAGGCCGGTTCTGTTCCCTCGCTCTGTTGCTCGCTCACTCACCAGTTCTTTGTTTTTATGTGAAGCCCCTCACCAGTTCTTTATGTGAAGCCCCTCACCAGTTCTTTATGTGAAGCCCCTCACCAGTTCTTTATGTGAAGCCCCTCACCAGTTCTTTATGTGAAGCCCCTCACCAGTTCTTTATGTGAAGCCCCTCACCAGTTCTTTATGTGAAGCCCCTCACCAGTTCTTTATGTGAAGCCCCTCTCTAGTTCTTTATGTGAAGCCCCTCACCAGTTCTTTATGTGAAGCCCCTCTCTAGTTCTTTATGTGAAGCCCCTCTCCAGTTCTTTATGTGAAGCCCCTCTCACCAGTTCTTTATGTGAAGCCCCTCTCACCAGTTCTTTATGTGAAGCCCCTCACCAGTTCTTTATGTGAAGCCCCCGAGCTGCTGTGATGCATGTCAGCCTAATTAAAGCATGTCAAAGCCCTCTGCATTCCACAGCAATGTGTGTGTGCATTTTGTGTTTATTAAGGTTCCTGGTGTTTTATTTAAGGCCCAGTTGACTGTAGTGTATTAAGGTTCCTGGTGTTTTATTTAAGGCCCAGTTGACTGTAGTGTATTAAGGTTCCTGGTGTTTCATTTAAGGCCCAGTTGACTGTAGTGTATTAAGGTTGCTGGTGTTTTATTTAAGGCCCAGTTGACTGTAGTGTATTAAGGTTGCTGGTGTTTTATTTAAGGCCCAGTTGACTGTAGTGTATTAAGGTTGCTGGTGTTTTATTTAAGGCCCAGTTGACTGTAGTGTATTAAGGTTCCTGGTGTTTTATTTAAGGCCCAGTTGACTGTAGTGTATTAAGGTTCCTGGTGATTTATTTAAGGCCCAGTTGACTGTAGTGTATTAAGGTTCCTGGTGTTTTATTTAAGGCCCAGTTGACTGTAGTGTATTAAGGTTCCTGGTGTTTTATTTAAGGCCCAGTTGACTGTAGTGTATTAAGGTTCCTGGTGTTTTATTTAAGGCCCAGTTGACTGTAGTGTATTAAGGTTGCTGGTGTTTTATTTAAGGCCCAGTTGACTGTAGTGTATTAAGGTTCCTGGTGTTTTATTTAAGGCCCAGTTGACTGTAGTGTATTAAGGTTGCTGGTGTTTTATTTAAGGCCCAGTTGACTGTAGTGTATTAAGGTTCCTGGTGTTTTATTTAAGGCCCAGTTGACTGTAGTGTATTAAGGTTGCTGGTGTTTTATTTAAGGCCCAGTTGACTGTAGTGTATTAAGGTTCCTGGTGTTTTATTTAAGGCCCAGTTGACTGTAGTGTATTAAGGTTCCTGGTGTTTTATTTAAGGCCCAGTTGACTGTAGTGTATTAAGGTTGCTGGTGTTTTATTTAAGGCCCAGTTGACTGTAGTGTATTAAGGTTCCTGTAATTTCTAAACGGTTCACCCGATATGATTGAAAATACCCTCAAATTATAACTGGCAGCACTTTAATCTCATAGTCAAATCCAAAATGCTGGAGTACAGAGCCAAAACAACAACATTCACCGTCCCAATCCTTTTGTAGCTCACTGTATGACTGTATTATGTTAAGGCATGTAGCATGATAGGTTGGGTGGTTGTGTGGTGGCGTGGTGGCGTGGTGGCGTGGTGGCGTGGTGGCGTGGTGGCGTGGTGGCGTGGTGGCGTGGTGGGCGTGGTGTGGTGGGGTGCTGGTGGGGCGTGGTGGGGTGGTGGGGTGGTGGGGTGGTGGCGTGGTGGGGTGGTGGGGTGGTGGGGTGGTGGGGTGGTAGGGTGGTAGGGGTGGTAGGGTGGTAGGGTGGTAGGGTGGTAGGGTGGTAGGGTGGTAGGGTGGTAGGGTGGTAGGGTGGTTGGGTGGTTGGGTGGTTGGGTGGTAGGGTGGTTGGGTGGTAGGGTGGTAGGGTGGTAGGGTGGTAGGGTGGTAGGGTGGTAGGGTGGTAGGGTGGTAGGGTGGTAGGGTGGTAGGGTGGTGGGGTGGTTGGGTGGTAGGGTGGTTGGGTGGTAGGGTGGTAGGGTGGTGGGTGGTAGTGGTTGGGTGGTAGGGTGGTTGGGTGGTTGGGTGGTAGGGTGGTAGGGTGGTTGGGTGGTAAAAGGGGTTTAAAGGGTTTAAAGGGTTCAAAGGGTTCAAAGGGTTCAAAGGGTTCAAAGGGTTCAAAGGGTTTAAAGGGTTTAAAGGGTTTAAAGGGTTTAAAGGGTTCAAAGGGTTCAAAGGGTTTAAAGGGTTTAAAGGGTTTAAAGGGTTTAAAGGGTTCAAAGGGTTTAAAGGGTTTAAAGGGTTTAAAGGGTTCAAAGGGTTTAAAGGGTTTAAAGGGTTTAAAGGGTTTAAAGGGTTTAAAGGGTTCAACGGGTTTAAAGGGTTTAAAGGGTTTAAAGGGTTTAAAGGGTTTAAAGGGTTCAAAGGGTTTAAAGGGTTTAAAGGGTTCAAAGGGTTTAAAGGGTTTAAAGGGTTTAAAGGGTTCAAAGGGTTTAAAGGGTTTAAAGGGTTTAAAGGGTTTAAAGGGTTTAAAGGGTTTAAAGGGTTTAAAGGGTTTAAAGGGTTCAAAGAATTCAAAGGGTTTAAAGGGTTTAAAGGGTTTAAAGGGTTTAAAGGGTTTAAAGGGTTCAAAGGGTTTAAAGGGTTTAAAGGGTTCAAAGGGTTTAAAGGGTTTAAAGGGTTTAAAGGGTTTAAAGGGTTTAAAGGGTTTAAAGGGTTTAAAGGGTTTAAAGGGTGTAGTATACTCACTGGACGTTCTGGTAGACTTCCACTGAGCTGTTGAGCCCCTCCAGTTGCTCCATGAGGAGCTGCAGGTTGGAGTTGATATAGCTGAGCTCCAGACCAACCATCTCACACACCTTGTTGTTGGAGGTCGCCCTGGAGACGGGAAGACATGTTAGCATTCACAATACACATTGGAAAGGGGGGGTTGGAACAGTAGAGAGACAGTAGAGAGACAGTAGAGACCAGTGGATTACTAGCAGGGAGTGACTCCACAGAAATAAACCTGGATAAACCAGTCGGTCTGGTCAGTACACTTCTTTAACTGCTGCTAGGAGAGAGAGGAGGGTGGAGGAACATAGAACTACTGAAACCTGACAACAGACAGACAGGCAGACAGGCAGACAGGCAGACAGGCAGACAGGCAGACAGGCAGACAGGCAGACAGGCAGACAGGCAGGCAGGCAGGCAGGCAGGCCAGGTGAGGGTATAGGGGAGGGCAGAGGAATAAACTGTTGGTCAACAGGTCACCTTCGTAGTTCACCTGCCTCTCTCTCTCTGCCACTCCCCAGAAGTCAGGAATGTTGTAACATTCCAGGTGAACAGCCAGGTAGAAAAGACAGGTGGAACATAACCCATCTCTTCAGACCTGCTTATTGTTTCAAAGTTCAAAGTCCCCTACCAAATCAAGATAATAATCTATGCCATTTAGCAGACACTTTTATCCAACGCAACTTACAGTAATTCGTGCATACATTTCTTATGTATGGGTGGTCCCAGAAATCAAACCCACTATTCTGGCATTGCAAGCGCCATGCTCTACCAACTGAGCTACGGTGGACCACGTATATCCTTAGGTATGCATGTTGGAATAATGCATCTTACCACCCAAGAAACATAGAAGCACCTGAAACTTCAAAACTCAGTCTCTCTGCACCTACTCATTGGTTCTACCCGCTGCGGTGTTGGCAGACGAACACACACCGCTGAGTCCATCGTCTGCCCCGGTTCCACCCACTGTGGACTGGGCCAAGGACGGCTAGCAGCTTGCCTGGAAATACTGGGAGGAATGCAGAGCTCTTTGAAGCTGACAGCTGCTCCAGCACAGCCTCATGTAATATCAGAACCTTAGATAACACTAGGTCAGGGGTCAGACAGAGAGACTGGTCCCTAGGTCAGGGGTCAGACAGAGAG
This sequence comes from Coregonus clupeaformis, assembly GCF_020615455.1. Classification (NCBI taxonomy): domain Eukaryota; kingdom Metazoa; phylum Chordata; class Actinopteri; order Salmoniformes; family Salmonidae; genus Coregonus; species Coregonus clupeaformis. The sequence goes on along the minus strand of NW_025534541.1, from coordinate 132,664 downwards.
AGACTGGTCCCCAGGTCAGGGGTCAGACAGAGAGAGACTGGTCCCCAGGTCAGGGGTCAGACAGAGAGAGACTGGTCCCCAGGTCAGGGGTCAGACAGAGAGACTGGTCCCCAGGTCAGGGGTCAGACAGAGAGACTGGTCCCCAGGTCAGGGGTCAGACAGAGAGACTGGTCCCCAGGTCAGGGGTCAGACAGAGAGACTGGTCTACTGACTGGTCCCCAGGTCAGGGGTCAGACAGAGAGACTGGTCTACTGACTGGTCCCTAGGTCAGGGGTCAGACAGAGAGACTGGTCCCCAGGTCAGGGTTCAGACAGAGAGACTGGTCCCCAGGTCAGGGTTCAGACAGAGAGACTGGTCCCCAGGTCAGGGTTCAGACAGAGAGACTGGTCCCCAGGTCAGGGTTCAGACAGAGAGACTGGTCTCGGTTCAGACAGAGAGCTGGTCCCCAGGTCAGGGTTCAGACAGAGAGACTGGTCCCCAGGTCAGGGTTCAGACAGAGAGACTGGTCCCCAGGTCAGGGTTCAGACAGAGAGACTGGTCCCCAGGTCAGGGTTCAGACAGAGAGACTGGTCTACTGACTGGTCCCCAGGTCAGGGGTCAGACAGAGAGAGACTGGTCCCCAGGTCAGGGGTCAGACAGAGAGACAGGTCCCCAGGTCAGGGGTCAGACAGAGAGACTGGTCCCCAGGTCAGGGGTCAGACAGAGAGACTGGTCCCCAGGTCAGGGTTCAGACAGAGAGACTGGTCCCCAGGTCAGGGGTCAGACAGAGAGACTGGTCCCCAGGTCAGGGTTCAGACAGAGAGACTGGTCCCCAGGTCAGGGGTTCAGACAGAGAGACTGGTCCCCAGGTCAGGGTTCAGACAGAGAGACTGGTCCCCAGGTCAGGGTTCAGACAGAGAGACTGGTCCCCAGGTCAGGGTTCAGACAGAGAGACTGGTCCCCAGGTCAGGGGTCAGACAGAGAGACTGGTCCCCAGGTCAGGGGTCAGACAGAGAGACTGGTCCCCAGGTCAGGGGTCAGACAGAGAGACTGGTCTACTGACTGGTCCCCAGGTCAGGGGTCAGACAGAGAGACTGGTCTACTGACTGGTCCCTAGGTCAGGGGTCAGACAGAGAGACTGGTCCCCAGGTCAGGGGTCAGACAGAGAGACTGGTCCCCAGGTCAGGGTTCAGACAGAGAGACTGGTCCCCAGGTCAGGGGTCAGACGGAGAGACTGGTCCCCAGGTCAGGGTTCAGACAGAGAGACTGGTCCCCAGGTCAGGGTTCAGACAGAGAGACTGGTCTACTGACTGGTCCCTAGGTCAGGGGTCAGACAGAGAGACTGGTCCCCAGGTCAGGGGTCAGACAGAGAGACTGGTCCCCAGGTCAGGGGTCAGACAGAGAGACTGGTCCCCAGGTCAGGGTTCAGCACCCCACATAGATGCAGAAGGTAAACAAGAGAGGTCTAGATACATAATAATACCCATCACTAGATACCTTGTCATTCATACTTTATCCAGAACGCTGAAGACTAGTTTCCAAAAATGTGATTCACTTCACTTTTATACTAAAAAGTATATTCATGCACATAGAGGTCATTTGTAAAAAATAAAAATAAAAGATGAAGGAAGTGGGCCAAGTTCAACCTCTTCATTGGCCCTTCCCCAGTTCCCTCTCTGCTCCCCCTCTACAGTTAGTGTTCATAAATAAATGAAATCACAAAGTAACCCTGGGGTCAGATCTGCAGGTCCACAGGGCTGGACTGACACTTCCTGTGTGTAGCAATTAGTCACTTGTTTTACCTCTAACCCCCCTCCAATAACCCGGGGCAGGGGGTGACACACACAGAGAGAGAGACAGAGAGAGAGAGACAGAGAGAGAGAGACAGAGAGAGAGAGACAGAGAGAGAGAGACAGAGACAGAGAGAGAGAGAGACAGAGAGAGAGACAGAGAGAGAGACAGAGAGAGAGACAGAGAGAGAGACAGAGAGAGAGACAGAGAGAGAGAGACAGAGAGAGAGAGACAGAGAGAGAGACAGAGAGAGAGACAGAGACAGAGACAGAAGTAAGGAGTGAGCGACAGGTTGATGACCCATTTACAGCCGCACATGTTTTCTAGGCGCCACCTAGCCTCCTACGTCACAACCTACAGTATGTCACACCTGTGGCATTCTCCTGCTGGGGTTAATGTTATGACAGAGCAGAGCAGCCATGTTGTTACTCAGCCTCCTCCACCTGCCAGCCGGCTGGTTCTGGTTCTGGTTCTGTCTGTAGCTAGAAAGAGCCTGCCTGCCAGTCATTTCCCTTCCACACCCCGGTCCAGAACTAATGGGACTTAAATATACCAAAGAAATACTAAATTATATATTATCTTTCACTGGGAGTAGAAGGGAGAGAGAGGGGACTTGGACTAGCCTATTGACTAGACTAGAGCATTCTGAAGACTTTCAGGCAGATCCAAGGTACCTCAGTAAGGACTAGCCTAGAGCATTCTGAAGACTTTCAGGCAGATCCAAGGTACCTCAGTAAGGACTAGCCTATAGACTAGACTAGAGCATTCTGAAGACTTTCAGGCAGATCCAAGGTACCTCAGTAAGGACTAGCCTATAGACTAGACTAGAGCATTCTGAAGACTTTCAGGCAGATCCAAGGTACCTCAGTAAGGACTAGCCTATAGACTAGAGCATTCTGAAGACTTTCAGGCAGATCCAAGGTACCTCAGTAAGGACTAGCCTATAGACTAGACTAGAGCATTCTGAAGACTTTCAGGCAGATCCAAGGTACCTCAGTAAGGACTAGCCTATGGACTAGAGCATTCTGAAGACTTTCAGGCAGATCCAAGGTACCTCAGCAAGGACTAGCCTATAGACTAGACTAGAGCATTCTGAAGACTTTCAGGCAGATCCAAGGTACCTCAGTAAGGACTAGCCTAGAGCATTCTGAAGACTTTCAGGCAGATCCAAGGTACCTCAGTAAGGACTAGCCTATAGACTAGACTAGAGCATTCTGAAGACTTTCAGGCAGATCCAAGGTACCTCAGTAAGGACTAGCCTATAGACTAGACTAGAGCATTCTGAAGACTTTCAGGCAGATCCAAGGTACCTCAGTAAGGACTAGCCTATAGACTAGACTAGAGCATTCTGAAGACTTTCAGGCAGATCCAAGGTACCTCAGTAAGGACTAGCCTATAGACTAGAGCATTCTGAAGACTTTCAGGCAGATCCAAGGTACCTCAGTAAGGACTAGCCTATAGACTAGCCTAGAGCATTCTGAAGACTTTCAGGCAGATCCAAGGTACATCAGTAAGGACTAGCCTATGGACTAGACTAGAGCATTCTGAAGACTTTCAGGCAGATCCATATACTGTACAAAGTGTACAGTGTAACTCCATATGTTCCAGAAAGTATTTTGAAATTAAGTTGAATTTGATATATAGTGCTGTATGAGAGCGTTCCTTTGGGTCTCAGCCACCCGGCCCAGCCGCTGTGGGCAAGCCAAGCCTCTCCTAGCCCATACTCCCCAGCTCCATACTCCCCAGCTCCATACTCCCCAGCTCCATACTCCCCAGCTCCATACTCCCCAGCTCCATACTCCCCAGCTCCATACCCCCAGCTCCATACCCCCAGCTCCATACTCCCCAGCTCCATACTCCCCAGCTCCATACTCCCAGCTCCATACTCCCCATACTCCCCAGCTCCATACTCCCCAGCTCCATACTCCCAGCTCCATACCCCCAGCTCCATACTCCCCAGCTCCATACTCCCCAGCTCCATACTCCCAGCTCCATACTCCCAGCTCCATACCCCCAGCTCCATACTCCCCAGCTCCATACTCCCAGCTCCATACCCCCAGCTCCATACCCCCAGCTCCATACTCCCCAGCTCCATACTCCCAGCTCCATACTCCCCATACTCCCCAGCTCCATACTCCCCAGCTCCATACTCCCCAGCTCCATACCCCCCAGCTCCATACTCCCCAGCTCCATACTCCCCAGCTCCATACTCCCCAGCTCCATACTCCCCAGCTCCATACTCCCCAGCTCCATACTCCCCAGCTCCATACTCCCCAGCTCCATACCCCCAGCTCCATACTCCCCAGCTCCATACTCCCCAGCTCCATACTCCCCAGCTCCATACTCCCCAGCTCCATACTCCCCAGCTCCATACTCCCCAGCTCCATACTCCCCAGCTCCATACCCCCAAGCTCCATACTCCCAAGCTCCATACTCCCAAGCTCCATACTCCCAAGCTCCATACTCCCAAGCTCCATACTCCCAAGCTCCATACTCCCAAGCTCCATACTCCCAAGCTCCATACTCCCAAGCTCCATACTCCCAAGCTCCATACTCCCAAGCTCCATACTCCCAAGCTCCATACTCCCAAGCTCCATACTCCCCAGCTCCATACCCCCAGCTCCATTTCCCCAGCTCCATATCCCCAGCTCCATATCCCCAGCTCCATTTCCCCAGCTCCATATCCCCAGCTCCATATCCCCAGCCATAATGACCTGTACTGTATTCATATTACAGGCTGTTCATATCAGTTCCTGCTAGCTCCCACAGGCCTCAGCCAAACCACAAGGGGAGAGGAGACAGTGAGGAGAGGGAGAGGGAGGGTGATGGGTAACAAGCTGCTGTTGACGTCAAAAGGAGATTCGTCACACACTGGGCACGAGCCCGTGTCCGCCTGGCACCATGGCAACGCACAACACACTAAACAGTAGGCCAGGTCACCGGGGCAACTGATTAGCCAGGCATCATCGTTCTCTGTGTTTACTAACCTGGACCGAATACACACACAGAGAGGCATGCTGGGAAAACACAGAATAACAGCCTCACCTCACAGCAGATCAAATGCAAAACTTTATTGACAACCTTGTGGAGGTTACAAACGTATTTATTGTGCTAGCTTGCGAATATGCTAACGTTAGTTAGCTAAACATTTGTCTATGGGCTGCCACTGACAGTATGGGATTATGGAGACTGAATTCAATCGTTTCTTAGTTATCTAGCTGTGGCCATCTGGCTATTATCAACAGGGGCTTTCTACAAAATAGCAAACATTAGCGCAGCTATCTAGATAGCTAGCTAACATTGGAATCTAGACCATAAACTAAGCGACACACACACGAACACGCATTGCCAAACAATACTACTGCCACCTTCTGGTTTGGATTATTTTAACAAGGCTGAGTGGCTGACGACTTCAAGGTCTTTGCTGCGTGAACACAAAAAGAGATTGACTGCCGACACTCAGTTCAGAAGGTGTTTAAGTAACGTCGGCAGGAAAACATTTGACAATCCTACCGGTTCGTCTGAACTATGAGGAATGTTTTGTCTTTTGACTTCCTGTTCTATCTCACCCTTTGTTTGGGATGACAGAGGGATGACAGACAGGTGAGACTCTGGCGACACCTCTGTGACGGAGGGATGACAGACAGGTGAGACTCTGGTGACACCTCCGTGACAGAGGGATGACAGACAGACAGACAGAGAGGAGGAGGAGGAGTGAAACCCTTTAACAACAACAACAACAACAACAACGTGTCCCAAACGGCACCCCTATCCTCTACACATTCAAGCCCAGGGCTGCTGAAACCGACTAAGGGTTACTACCAGACAAAAATGATGTAATAACTTCATTCCTTCTTCACAACATTATTTTACATTTTACATTTTTTTAGTCATTTTAGCAGACGCTCTTATCCAGAGCGACTTACAGTTAGTGAGTGCATCCATTTTTCATCCGGAGCCTTCTGCATGGCTGGGTTGGATGCTGGGACAGTGACTGTCTGACCATACAGGGTCTGCTCTCCTGTAATGGAGGCTGCTGTGTGCGTCTTCCTGTTAGCGTACGTGTGTGAGACCGTGTGTATGTGCATAACGTGTGTATAATAACGTGTGTTCTCAGCCCCGGCTCTCATCCTCATCTCTGTGTGTGTGTGTGTCTGTGTGCGTCTGTGTGTGTCTGTGTGTGTGTGTGTCTGTGTGTGTGTGTGTGTGTCTGTGTGCGTCTATGTGTGTGTGTGTGTGTGTGTGTCTGTGTGTGTACGTACCGTAGAAGGTTCTCTGCCCCGGCCCTCATCCTCATCTCTGTGTGTGTGTCTGTGTCTGTGTCTGTGTCTGTGTCTGTGTCTGTGTCTGTGTCTGTGTGTGTCTGTGTGTGTGTGTGTGTGTGTGTGTGTGTGTGTGTCTGTGTGTGTGTGTGTGTGTGTGTGTGTACGTACCGTAGAAGGTTCTCAACCCTGGCTCTGTCTGTGTGTGTGTGTGTGTGTGTGTGTGTGTGTCTGTGTCTGTGTGTGTGTGTGTGTGTGTCTGTGTCTGTGTGTGTGTGTGTGTGTCTGTGTGTGTCTGTGTGTGTGTGTGTCTGTGTGTGTGTGTGTGTCTGTGTGTGTGTGTGTGTGTCTGTGTGTCTGTGTGTGTGCGTGCGTCTGTGTGCGTCTGTGTGCGTCTGTGTGTGTGTGTACGTACCGTAGAAGGTTCTCAGCCCCGGCCCTCATCCTCATCTCTGTGTGTGTGTGTGTGTGTGTGTCTGTGTGTGTGTGTGTCTGTGTGTGTGTGTGTCTGTGTGTGTGTGTGTACGTACCGTAGAAGGTTCTCTGCCCCGGCCCTCATCCTCATCTGTCTAATGATCTGCTGGTTGAGACTGGCTCTCTCATTCTGCAGCTTGGAGCGTCCTGTCAGGGCTAACGGGTTCCATCCCTACAGAACAGACAGGAAGAGAACGGAGACCGTTAGGATCTGTCCTCAGAGACCGTTAGGATCTGTCCTCAGAGACTGGACTAGTGTCATTTACATTCACGTCATTTAGCAGACGCTCTTATCCAGAGCCACTTACAGTTAGTGAGTGCATACATTATTATTTTTATACTGGCCCCCCGTGGGAAGCGAACCCACAACCCTGGCGTTGCAAACGCCATGCTCTACCAACTGAGCTACATCCCTGCCGGCCATTCCCTCCCCTACCCTGGACGACGCTGGGCCAATTGTGCGCCGCCCCGTGGGTCTCCCGGTCGCGGCCGGCTACGACAAGGTTAGTCAGGGTGAGAGACCTTATTGACTGTACAGTTCATGGGATGCAATACAAAAAACCCAGGAAAGACATTCGTTGAGGGAGCTGTACTGTACTAGATACAGTGGGGGAAAAAAGTATTTAGTCATCCACCAATTGTGCAAGTTCTCCCACTTAAAAAGATGAGAGAGGCCTGTAATTTTCATCATAGGTACACGTCAACTATGACAGACAAATTAAGAAAAAAAAATCCAGAAAATCACATTGTAGGATTTTTAATGAATTTATTTGCTAATTATGGTGGAAAATAAGTATTTGGTCACCTACAAACAAGCAAGATTTCTGGCTCTCACAGACCTGTAACTTCTTCTTTAAGAGGCTCCTCTGTCCTCCACTCGTTACCTGTATTAATGGCACCTGTTTGAACTTATCAGTATAAAAGACACCTGTCCACAACCTCAAACAGTCACACTCCAAACTCCACTATGGCCAAGACCAAAGAGCTGTCAAAGGACACCAGAAACAAAATTGTAGACCTGCACCAGGCTGGGAAGACTGAATCTGCAATAGGTAAGCAGCTTGGTTTGAAGAAATCAACTGTGGGAGCAATTATTAGGAAATGGAAGACATACAAGACCACTGATAATCTCCCTCGATCTGGGGCTCCACGCAAGATCTCACCCCGTGGGGTCAAAATGATCACAAGAACGGTGAGCAAAAATCCCAGAACCACACAGGGGGACCTAGTGAATGACCTGCAGAGAGCTGGGACCAAAGTAACAAAGCCTACCATCAGTAACACACTACGCCGCCAGGGACTCAAATCCTGCAGACCCAGACGTGTCCCCCTGCTTAAGCCAGTACATGTCCAGGCCCGTCTGAAGTTTGCTAGTGTGCATTTGGATGATCCAGAAGAGGATTGGGAGAATGTCATATGGTCAGATGAAACCAAAATAGAACTTTTTGGTAAAAACTCAACTCGTCGTGTTTGGAGGACAAAGAATGCTGAGTTGCATCCAAAGAACACCATACCTACTGTGAAGCATGGGGGTGGAAACATCATGCTTTGGGGCTGTTTTTCTGCAAAGGGACCAGGACGACTGATCCGTGTAAAGGAAATAATGAATGGGGCCATGTATCGTGAGATTTTGAGTGAAAACCTCCTTCCATCAGCAAGGGCATTGAAGATGAAACGTGGCTGGGACTTTCAGCATGACAATGATCCCAAACACACCACCCGGGCAACGAAGGAGTGGCTTCGTAAGAAGCATTTCAAGGTCCTGGAGTGGCCTAGCCAGTCTCCAGATCTCAACCCCATAGAAAATCTTTGGAGGGAGTTGAAAGTCCGTGTTGCCCAGCGAGAGCAGTGTGTGAAACAGTGTGTGAAACCTTTTGAAGACTTACAGAAAATGTTTGACCTGTGTCATTGCCAACAAAGGGTATATAACAAAGTATTGAGAAACTTTTGTTATTGACCAAATACTTATTTTCCACCATAATTTGCAAATAAATTCATTAAAAATCCTACAATGTGATTTTCTGGATTTTTTTTTCTCATTTTGTCTGTCATAGTTGACGTGTACCTATGATGAAAATTACAGGCCTCTCTCATCTTTTTAAGTGGGAGAACTTGCACAATTGGTGGCTGACTAAATACTTTTTTCCCCCACTGTAGGTGACCAGGTCAGACTCCCCAGGTCAGGCTCCCCAGGTCAGGCTCCCCAGGTCAGGCTCCCCAGGTCAGGCTCCCCAGGTCAGGCTCCCCAGGTCAGGCTCCCCAGGTCAGACTCCCCAGGTCAGGCTCCCCAGGTCAGGCTCCCCAGGTCAGGCTCCCCAGGTCAGGCTCCCCAGGTCAGGCTCCCCAGGTCAGGCTCCCCAGGTCAGGCTCCCCAGGTCAGGCTCCCCAGGTCAGGCTCCCCAGGTCAGGCTCCCCAGGTCAGGCTCCCCAGGTCAGGCTCCCCAGGTCAGGCTCCCCAGGTCAGGCTCCCCAGGTCAGACTCCCCAGGTCAGGCTCCCCAGGTCAGGCTCCCCAGGTCAGACTCCCCAGGTCAGACTCCCCAGGTCAGGCTCCCCAGGTCAGGCTCCCCAGGTCAGGCTCCCCAGGTCAGACTCCCCAGGTCAGGCTCCCCAGGTCAGGCTCCCCAGGTCAGACTCCCCAGGTCAGACTGACTTTGATGATGTTGTATGTCTTGATGATACGACCAGAACCTCACAACAAGCTGTAATTAAGGACGAGGTTGACAGTCCCACGTGCTTCTGCCCCCTCTGGACTTAAACCCAAATGGACTTCAGAACTCACTACCTGTTCTTCTGGTGTCAGAGCAACAGGCTGCCAGACCTAACAACCTGTTCTTCTGGTGTCAGAGCAACAGGCTGCCAGACCTAACTACCTGTTCTTCTGGTGTCAGAGCAACAGGCTGCCAGACCTAACTACCTGTTCTTCTGGTGTCAGAGCAACAGGCTGCCAGACCTAACTACCTGTTCTTCTGGTGTCAGAGCAACAGGCTGCCAGACCTAACTACCTGTTCTTCTGGTGTCAGAGCAACAGGCTGCCAGACCTAACTACCTGTTCTTCTGGTGTCAGAGCAACAGGCTGCCAGACCTAACTACCTGTTCTTCTAGTATCAGCGCAACAGGCTGCCAGACCTAACTACCTGTTCTTCTGGTGTCAGAGCAACAGGCTGCCAGACCTAACTACCTGTTCTTCTGGTGTCAGAGCAACAGGCTGCCAGACCTAACTACCTGTTCTTCTGGTGTCAGAGCAACAGGCTGCCAGACCTAACTACCTGTTCTTCTGGTGTCAGAGCAACGGGCTGCCAGACCTAACTACCTGTTCTTCTGGTGTCAGAGCAACAGGCTGCCAGACCTAACTACCTGTTCTTCTGGTGTCAGAGCAACGGGCTGCCAGACCTAACTACCTGTTCTTCTGGTGTCAGAGCAACAGGCTGCCAGACCTAACTACCTGTTCTTCTGGTGTCAGAGCAACGGGCTGCCAGACCTAACTACCTGTTCTTCTGGTGTCAGAGCAACAGGCTGCCAGACCTAACTACCTGTTCTTCTAGTATCAGCGCAACAGGCTGCCAGACCTAACTACCTGTTCTTCTGGTGTCAGAGCAACAGGCTGCCAGACCTAACTACCTGTTCTTCTGGTGTCAGAGCAACAGGCTGCCAGACCTAACTACCTGTTCTTCTGGTGTCAGAGCAACAGGCTGCCAGACCTAACTATGTCAACACACACAGATAGACAAGGACACAGTAACATTACGTTCATTTCTATGAGTCGTAGAGGTCCATTGAATAAGAGTCAGTCTGCGAGGTTAGAATGTAATGTTTCTGTGTCCCCAGCCAGTGTCAGAGCTGGCTGTATGATAGAGGTGTGTCATGTACACTGTGTCACCACAAGTCAGCTTAGCAACACATAGTTCTGCTCAGCAATATGATGACCCCTACAGATGCATAACCACAGAATGAAATAGAACACTGAGTTATAAGATCTCTATGCACAGTGGGTGTAGCGTCTAAAATGTAATGTAATATCCTATAGTATTAAACATGGTGAGGTCATAGGATCTCTATGTACCAAACACAGTGGGTGTATCCCACAGGATTAAACATGGTGAGGTTATAGGATCTCTATGTACCCAACACAGTGGGTGTATCCCACAGGATTAAACATGGTGAGGTTATAGGATCTCTATGTACCCAACACAGTGGGTGTATCCCACAGGATTAAACATGGTGAGATTATAGGATCTCTATGTACCCAACACAGTGGGTGTATCCCACAGCATTAAACATGGTGAGGTTATAGGATCTCTATGTACCCAACACAGTGGGTGTATCCCACAGGATTAAACATGGTGAGGTTATAGGATCTCTATGTACCCAACACAGTGGGTGTATCCCACAGCATTAAACATGGTGAGGTTATAGGATCTCTATGTCCCTAACACAGTGGGTGTATCCCACAGGATTAAACATGGTGAGGTTATAGGATCTCTATGTACCCAACACAGTGGGTGTATCCCACAGGATTAAACATGGTGAGGTTATAGGATCTCTATGTCCCCAACACAGTGGGTGTATCCCACAGGATTAAACATGGTGAGGTTATAGGATCTCTATGTACCCAACACAGTGGGTGTATCCCACAGGATTAAACATGGTGAGGTTATAGGATCTCTATGTACCCAACACAGTGGGTGTATCCCACAGCATTAAAACATGGTGAGGTCATTGGACTGAACAAGGAAAGTTACTGAATGTATCTCAGTGACTAAAAATAGATTGATAGAAATGTCCTATCTCACTTTGATCAACAGCTGATTCCTTTCTCTAAACCCAACTCAACTCTGACGGAAGTAGACAACTTACTGAACATAGGCCTAACAAGTAAACATCCCCCAAAAAATATTTACATCTTATTTCCTTCTAATATTTAATTATTGGACACATAGAACACTACTGTAACAAGTGAACACCAACCAGAATGATGTCACCTGTCAGAGCAGGTTTGGCAAGGTCAGAGAGCAGCTATGGCTGTGGAATAGAGACAGAGACAGAGAGACAGAGAGAGACAGAGAGAGAGAGAGAGAGAGAGAGACAGAGACAGAGACAGAGAGAGAGAGAGAGAGAGAGAGAGAGAGAGAGAGAGAGAGAGAGAGAGAGAGACAGCTGCTCTGATCGCTGTATGGAAATAAGACCATTACATCAGAGGGAGGGACGGCCAGAAGACTCGCAGGGCTTGCCCTATGACGGGGCTTGCCCTATGACAGGGCTTGCCCTATGACAATATGTTGATACTATGCCAATACAGCACCAATACCACTTTATTACACTCATTCATGATGATGTCGTGATAATAATCTTTATGACGACATTAGACCATCAAAAGCAAGCTGTAACCTCCATCACAATACCCAATCAGGAAGCTGTAACCTCCATCCAATGCCCAGTCAGGAAGCTGTAACCTCCATCACAATACCCAGCCCTGGACTGTTTGTTTTCAAGGTGTCGTTGTCCCTAAGGAAACCACTGAAAGAAAGATATAAGCTGTTATAAACTCTGGTGCATCCCAAATGGTATCCCAACTTCCCTGTGGGCTCTGTTGAAAAATGGTACCATATTCCCAACATAGTGCACTACTTCCATGTGGGCTCTGTTGAAAAATGGTACCATATTCCCAACATAGTGCACTACTTCCATGTGGGCTCTGTTGAAAAATGGTACCATATTCCCAACATAGTGCACTACTTCCCTGTGGGCTCTGTTGAAAAATGGTACCATATTCCCAACATAGTGCACTACTTCCATGTGGGCTCTGTTGAAAAATGGTACCACTGACTACAGGGATGATGTTGATCCGGACTGGTTCAGACAAAGCCGCCAGGTGTGTTGATGCTCAAGAGGAACCAGTGTGTGTGTGTGTGTGTGTGTGTGTGTGTGTGTGCGTGTGTGTCTGTGTGTCTGTGTGTGTGTCTGTGTCTGTGTGTGTGTCTGTGTCTGTGTCTGTGTGTGTGTGTGTGTGAGGTTCAGTCAGAAACTACAGCTCTGATCCAGAGAGATCATCACATTCCTCCAGCTAGCATCAAAGCTCTCGGAGGGAAACCTAAACCGGAGTCACCTGACCATGTGACTCACTGCTCTTCCTCCTCCTCTCCACTAAAGGACACAGAGGGATATGTGATCTGTCTCCTCCTCTCCACTAAAGGACACAGATGGACATGTGATCTGTCTCCTCCTCTCCACTAAAGGACACAGATGGACATGTGATCTGTCTCCTCCTCTCCACTAAAGGACACAGATGGACATGTGATCCGTCTCCTCCTCGCCACTAAAGGACAGAGGGACATGTGATCTGTCTCCTCTTCTCCACTAAAGGACACAGATGGACATGTGATCTGTCTCCTCCTCTCCACTAAAGGACACAGATGGACATGTGATCTGTCTCCTCTTCTCCACTAAAGGACACAGATGGACATGTGATCTGTCTCCTCCTCTCCACTAAAGGACACAGATGGACATGTGATCTGTCTCCTCCTCTCCACTAAAGGACAGAGGGACATGTGATCTGTCTCCTCTTCTCCACTAAAGGACACAGATGGACATGTAATCTGTCTCCTCCTCTCCACTAAAGGACACAGATGGACATGTGATCTGTCTCCTCTTCTCCACTAAAGGACACAGATGGACATGTGATCTGTCTCCTCCTCTTCACTAAAGGACACAGATGGACATGTGATCTGTCTCCTCCTCTCCACTAAAGGACACAGGGGGACATGTGATCTGTCTCCTCCTCTCCACTAAAGGACACAGAGGGACATGTGATCTGTCTCCTCCTCTCCACTAAAGGACACAGAGGGACATGTGATCTGTCTCCTCTTCTCCACTAAAGGACATGTGATCCGTCTCCTCCTCTCCACTAAAGGACACAGAGGGACATGTGATCTGTCTCCTCCTCTTCACTAAAGGACACAGAGGGACATGTGATCTGTCTCCTCCTCTTCACTAAAGGACACAGAGGGACATGTGATCTGACTCCTCCTCTCCACTAAAAGACACAGATGGACATGTGATCTGTCTCCTCCTCTTCACTAAAGGACACAGAGGGACATGTGATCCGTCTCCTCCTCTCCACTAAAGGACACAGAGGGACATGTGATCTGTCTCCTCCTCTTCACTAAAGGACACAGAGGGACATGTGATCTGTCTCCTCTCCACTAAAGGACACAGAGGGATATGTGATCTGTCTCCTCCTCTTCACTAAAGGACACAGAGGGACATGTGATCCGTCTCCTCCTCTCCACTAAAGGACACAGAGGGACATGTGATCTGTCTCCTCCTCTTCACTAAAGGACACAGAGGGACATGTGATCTGTCTCCTCTCCACTAAAGGACACAGAGGGATATGTGATCTGTCTCCTCCTCTTCACTAAAGGACACAGAGGGACATGTGATCTGTCTCCTCCTCTCCACTAAAGGACATGTGATCTGTCTCCTCCTCTTCACTAAAGGACATGTGATCTGTCTCCTCCTCTCCACTAAAGGACATGTGATCTGTCTCCTCCTCTCCACTAAAGGACACAGAGGGACATGTGATCTGTCTCCTCCTCTCCACTAAAGGACATGTGATCTGTCTCCTCCTCTCCACTAAAGGACACAGAGGGACATGTGATCTGTCTCCTCCTCTCCACTAAAGGACACAGAGGGACATGTGATCTGACTCCTCCTCTCCACTAAAAGACACAGATGGACATGTGATCTGTCTCCTCCTCTTCACTAAAGGACACAGAGGGACATGTGATCTGTCTCCTCCTCTCCACTAAAGGACACAGATTGACATGTGATCCGTCTCCTCCTCTCCACTAAAGGACACAGAGGGACATGTGATCTGTCTCCTCCTCTCCACTAAAGGACACAGAGGGACATGTGATCTGTCTCCTCTTCTCCACTAAAGGACATGTGATCCGTCTCCTCTCCACTAAAGGACACAGAGGGACATGTGATCTGTCTCCTCCTCTTCACTAAAGGACACAGAGGGACATGTGATCTGTCTCCTCCTCTTCACTAAAGGACACAGATGGACATGTGATCTGTCTCCTCTCCACTAAAGGACACAGAGGGATATGTGATCTGTCTCCTCCTCTTCACTAAAGGACACAGAGGGACATGTGATCTGTCTCCTCCTCTCCACTAAAGGACATGTGATCTGTCTCCTCCTCTTCACTAAAGGACATGTGATCTGTCTCCTCCTCTCCACTAAAGGACATGTGATCTGTCTCCTCCTCTCCACTAAAGGACACAGAGGGACATGTGATCTGTCTCCTCCTCTCCACTAAAGGACATGTGATCTGTCTCCTCCTCTCCACTAAAGGACACAGATGGACATGTGATCTGTCTCCTCTTCTCCACTAAAGGACACAGATGGACATGTGATCTGTCTCCTCCTCTTCACTAAAGGACACAGATGGACATGTGATATGTCTCCTCCTCTCCACTAAAGGACACAGGGGGACATGTGATCTGTCTCCTCCTCTCTACTAAAGGACACAGAGGGACATGTGATCTGTCTCCTCCTCTCCACTAAAGGACACAGAGGGACATGTGATCTGTCTCCTCCTCTCCACTAAAGGACACAGAGGGACATGTGATCTGTCTCCTCCTCTTCACTAAAGGACACAGAGGGACATGTGATCTGTCTCCTCCTCTTCACTAAAGGACACAGAGGGACATGTGATCTGTCTCCTCTCCACTAAAGGACACAGAGGGATATGTGATCTGTCTCCTCCTCTTCACTAAAGGACACAGAGGGACATGTGATCTGTCTCCTCCTCTCCACTAAAGGACATGTGATCTGTCTCCTCCTCTTCACTAAAGGACATGTGATCTGTCTCCTCCTCTCCACTAAAGGACATGTGATCTGTCTCCTCCTCTCCACTAAAGGACACAGAGGGACATGTGATCTGTCTCCTCCTCTCCACTAAAGGACATGTGATCTGTCTCCTCCTCTCCACTAAAGGACACAGAGGGACATGTGATCTGTCTCCTCCTCTCCACTAAAGGACACAGAGGGACATGTGATCTGACTCCTCCTCTCCACTAAAAGACACAGATGGACATGTGATCTGTCTCCTCCTCTTCACTAAAGGACACAGAGGGACATGTGATCCGTCTCCTCCTCTCCACTAAAGGACACAGAGGGACATGTGATCTGTCTCTTCACTAAAGGACACAGATGGACATGTGATCTGTCTCCTCCACTTCACTAAAGGACACAGGGGGACATGTGATCCGTCTCCTCCTCTTCACTAAAGGACACAGAGGGACATGTGATCTGTCTCCTCCTCTCCACTAAAGGACACAGATTGACATGTGATCCGTCTCCTCCTCTCCACTAAAGGACACAGAGGGACATGTGATCTGTCTCCTCCTCTCCACTAAAGGACACAGAGGGACATGTGATCTGTCTCCTCCTCTCCACTAAAGGACACAGAGGGACATGTGATCTGTCTCCTCTTCTCCACTAAAGGACATGTGATCCGTCTCCTCCTCTCCACTAAAGGACACAGAGGGACATGTGATCTGTCTCCTCCTCTTCACTAAAGGACACAGAGGGACATGTGATCTGTCTCCTCTCCACTAAAGGACACAGAGGGATATGTGATCTGTCTCCTCCTCTTCACTAAAGGACACAGAGGGACATGTGATCTGTCTCCTCCTCTCCACTAAAGGACATGTGATCTGTCTCCTCCTCTTCACTAAAGGACATGTGATCTGTCTCCTCCTCTCCACTAAAGGACATGTGATCTGTCTCCTCCTCTCCACTAAAGGACACAGAGGGACATGTGATCTGTCTCCTCCTCTCCACTAAAGGACATGTGATCTGTCTCCTCCTCTCCACTAAAGGACACAGAGGGACATGTGATCTGTCTCCTCCTCTCCACTAAAGGACACAGAGGGACATGTGATCTGACTCCTCCTCTCCACTAAAAGACACAGATGGACATGTGATCTGTCTCCTCCTCTTCACTAAAGGACACAGAGGGACATGTGATCCGTCTCCTCCTCTCCACTAAAGGACACAGAGGGACATGTGATCTGTCTCCTCTTCACTAAAGGACACAGATGGACATGTGATCTGTCTCCTCCACTTCACTAAAGGACACAGGGGGACATGTGATCTGTCTCCTCCTCTCCACTAAAGGACACAGAGGGACATGTGATCTGTCTCCTCCTCTTCACTAAAGGACACAGAGGGACATGTGATCTGTCTCCTCCTCTCCACTAAAGGACACAGATTGACATGTGATCCGTCTCCTCCTCTCCACTAAAGGACACAGAGGGACATGTGATCTGTCTCCTCCTCTCCACTAAAGGACACAGGGGGACATGTGATCTGTCTCCTCCTCTTCACTAAAGGACACAGATGGACATGTGATCTGGCTCCTCCTCTCCACTAAAGGACACAGGGGGACATGTGATCTGTCTCCTCCTCTTCACTAAAGGACACAGATGGACATGTGATCTGTCTCCTCCTCTCCACTAAAGGACACAGGGGGACATGTGATCTGTCTCCTCTCCACTAAAGGACACAGAGGGACATGTGATCTGTCTCCTCCTCTCCACTAAAGGACACAGAGGGACATGTGATCTGTCTCCTCCGCTTCACTAAAGGACACAGAGGGACATGTGATCTGCATCTCAAAGGAAGTGACAAAATGTCAGAGAACAGTTCCCACAACCACCCAGGGCAGTCTTTCTCAACCCCAGGTTAGTCCCAAATAGGGATTAACATGGGTAACCGGGATCACGGGTATGTCCCGGGAACAATCATTACATTTTCCGGAAAAAAAATATATGACAAGACCCGGGAAATGACAACACTCCCCCCACAAATATGACACTAATGCAATTCCACAAAATACACAACCTGCTCAGCATCGGATTAGCAAAAAATCAATAGCACATTATCCAAACAGGTCACATGGAAACCTTTAGCCTAGCATACTGACTTCACACAAAGTCACCATAAATTCAAAACACACAATTGACACTTCTGGACTGCACAAGCGACCCCAACGCAGTTAATAAACCCCACAGGAAACCCCTTACAGTATAGCCTATAAAATAACGTGTGCCTCTTTGAGATGTCATTGTGACTCTTCAGAAAGTCACACATTTGATAGGCCTATGGACAGTTCACTACGTAGGCATCTCTGTCACGGACATGAAGTCTGTTAACAGTTCAGAGAGGCATGAGGGAAAATTCTACCTTCTCCGGTCCTAGAGCTTATAGGCCAGGGTTCTTCAATTCCGGTCCTGGAGGGCCAAAACACTTCTGTTTTTTTATTTCTACCTGGTAGTTAATTGCACTCACCTGGTGTCCCAGGTCTGAATCAGCCCCTGATTAGAAGGAGAGGATGAAAGACAGAGGTGTTTCGGCCCTCCAGGACCGGTATTGAAGAACCCTGTTATAGGCTATTTTCCTGTCCTGTCCCAATCCCACTGAAACCCCAAATCCTGACTCTCGCATGGACATTCCTAACTTTATTCTGTAATCCATAAATTGCATTATCAAAGCACGTCTAGCCTATACATGTCTAAATGCCTCTAACATTTCCCCCCTGCCTCGTATTGCTGCCTATATAGAGCTTAGGTAGAGAATGTGTGATCAACAAACGGTATGGACAGTAGATATGGATACAGTTGGTCCCCGTTAAGACACCTTGACACTTAAACTATTTCTACTCTTCACCTTCCCGTTTTTCATGAGCTGATCTGCCATCTTTATACATTTACGTCATTTAGCAGACGCTCTTATCCAGAGCGACTTACAGTTAGTGCATACATTATTCTTTTTTGTTTTCATACTGGCCCCCCGTGGGAATCGAACCCACAACCCTGGCGTTGCAAACGCCATGCTCTACCAACTGAGCTACCTCCCTGCCGGCCATTCCCTCCCCTACCCTGGACGACGCTGGGCCAATTGTGCGCCGCCCCATTGGTCTCCCGGTCACGGCCGCTACGACAGAGCCTGGATTCGAACCAGGATCTCTAGTGGCACAGCTAGCACTGCGATGCAGTGCCTTAGACCACTGCGCCACTCGGGAACACATTTATAATCATCAACTTGATTTTGCCAAATGCAGGAGATATTCTGTCATTCATTGAAGGAGGTTATCTAGCAAGCTTACTTATCAACTATGGTCATTTGACTTTTGTTTGACTGCCGTTATAAAGTTTGCATGATTCGACAAGGCTATACTCCGACTGTGCAGCCAAGCCAACAAGGTCTCATTTGGGGAGAACCCTGGCATAGTGACCATATCTTGGTTTTAAAACACTTTAAAATGGGCACTTCTGATTTTTGCTGTATTTCCCGGAACTCTCTGGATCAATATGAACTATTCCCGGTATTGAAACTCTGTAGATTTTAGGGAAAATATGAATCCCTAGTCCCAAGGATGTTACCTGACTGAGCCATCAGATACTGCAGCTAGCTGAAATCGATTTAGTCAGTTGTCAAGTGTCAATCTAAGTTATAGTAAAGAAACAGCGCGCTGTAGGGATCAATGTGTGTCCGGAACTTTCCAGAGCCCTATCAGAACAGTCCAGAATGGGAAGAGTCCATGGCACGTATTCACAAAACATCCCAGAGCAGAGTCCTGATGTACGATTAGGTCCCTACTCTGGGGCGCTTTGGGAACAGGCCCAGAACAGAGTCCTGATGTACGATTAGGTCCCTACTCTGGGGCGCTTTGGGAACAGGCCCAGAACAGGAGTCCTGATGTACGATTAGGTCCCTACTCTGGGGCGCTTTGGGAACAGGCCCAGAACAGAGTCCTGATGTACGATTAGGTCCCTACTCTGGGGCGCTTTGGGAACAGGCCCAGAACAGGAGTCCTGATGTACGATTAGGTCCCTACTCTGGGGCGCTTTGGGAACAGGCCCAGAACAGAGTCCCGATGTACGATTAGGTCCCTACTCTGGGGCGCTTTGGGAACAGGCCCAGAACAGAGTCCTGATGTACGATTAGGTCCCTACTCTGGGGCGCTTTGGGAACAGGCCCAGAGCAGGAGTCCTGATGCACGATTAGGTCCCTACTCTGGGGCGCTTTGGGAACAGGCCCAGAACAGAGTCCTGATGTACGATTAGGTCCCTACTCTGGGGCGCTTTGGGAACAGGCCCAGAACAGAGTCCTGATGTACGATTAGGTCCCTACTCTGGGGCGCTTTGGGAACAGGCCCAGAACAGAGTCCTGATGTACGATTAGGTCCCTACTCTGGGGCGCTTTGGGAACAGGCCCAGAACAGAGTCCTGATGTACGATTAGGTCCCTACTCTGGGGCGCTTTGGGAACAGGCCCAGAACAGAGTCCTGATGTACGATTAGGTCCCTACTCTGGGGCGCTTTGGGAACACAGGCCCAGAACAGAGTCCTGATGTACGATTAGGTCCCTACTCTGGGGCGCTTTGTGAACAGGCCCAGAACAGAGTCCTATTAGGGTGTTCATTAGTAACAGAGCTCAGCCTGGGACAAAGACTCTCAGTCTCTCTCAGTCCTTAGCAGCTACAGTCTGGACCAACAGACTGGGACCGTGTCTGCAGGCCAGGCCAGACCACTAACAAGCTCCCAATAACAAGCCCCGAGTTACGGCTGCGTCCCAAAACGGCACCCTTCATAGTGCACTACTCTGACCGGGGCCCTGTGGGCCCGGAGGACAGGGGGCCATTTGGGACGCAGTAATAGCAAATCAGGGAACAGTTCAGTTGGCTGCCTCTCTTTTCTTTCGACAGGCTACTGAAAGAGGCCCCTCTCCGTTGAGCAGGACCTTTCAGAATGAGGGAGGGAGTGTATTTGTTGTGTAACGTTAACATAAAGAACGTGAATTTAGAGTGATGGGTTCATGGTGGTACATGCCTCTATATACGTTATACAAACTGTCCAGATTGGGCAGGAGGCTAGAAATAAGGTGAGAGTTCACCCTCGTTCACCCTCGTTCACCCTCGGTTTAGTTCTCACTGCATCAGCACAATAGGATGTAGCCAACGTGGTTAAACCGTCCCTAACTGAAGGAAAGTAGCTGGAGTGTTTCTTAAAGGGGTGTTTCAGTGTTCTTTTGCAGTAGAAACCCCACAGGGGGGGGGGGCATTTCACTGTGTTTCCTCTGACATTGTCCAGACAGACTGCAGAGGCAGGCAGCAGTCCTAGATTGTGTCCCAAAATGGCACCCTATTCCATATATAGTGCACTACTTTTGACCAGAGACATGTTCCCTTCCCAGTGCACTACTTTTGACCAGAGGGAATAGGGTGCCATTTGTGACGCAGTCCTAGTCTCTCTTTCTCTGGGCCAGGGCACATGTTGTCAATTTGTCTGCGTGGGTTGTGACCGGGACAGCCTTGGGCTGATTCTACGTCAATGGTACCTTACTGGCTGCTGTCAGACTGGAGGAGAAACATCCCTAATGGTACCTTATTCAGCCTTTTCAGCCTCTCAAGACCGCGGCTGCCATAACACTAGGAATTAGATTACAGGATCTCTATGGTGGTAGCAGGGCAGAGAGGACTGAAACCAGCTCAGGGAAACAGCAGAGGTTTGGGAACGTGGCCTGAAACCAGCTCAGGGAAACAGCAGAGGTTTGGGAACCCGGACTGAAACCAGCTCAGGGAAACAGCAGAGGTTTGGGAACCCGGCCTGAAACCAGCTCAGGGAAACAGCAGAGGTTTGGGAACCTGGCCTGAAACCAGCTCAGGGAAACAGCAGAGGTTTGGGAACCTGGCCTGAAACCAGCTCAGGGAAACAGCAGAGGTTTGGGAACCTGGCCTGAAACCGCGTTACCACGGCATCTCACAGAATGATCTGTCGGCAGACAAGGAGCAGAGCAGCGAGTCTGTGGAGCGTCTGTTAGAGCAACATAGTAAATCACTGAGCTCATTCTCACCAAGCAGAGAAGAGAAGAGACAGAGACAGAGTCTGAAACAGAGACAGAAGAGAAAGAGACTGAAACAGAGACAGAAGAGAACGAGACTGAAACAGAGACAGAAGAAGAGACAGAGACAGAAGAGAAAGAGACTGAAACTGAAAGAGACAGAAGAGAAAGAGACTGAAACAGAGACAGAAGAGAAAGAGGCTGAAACAGAGACAGAAAAGAAAGAGACTGAAACAGAGACAGAAGAGAAAGAGACTGAAACTGAAACAGAGACAGAAGAGAAAGAGACTGAAACTGAAACAGAGACAGAAGAGAAAGAGACTGAAACTGAAACAGAGACAGAATAGAAAGAGTCTGAAACAGAGACAGAAAAGAAAGAGACTGAAACTGAAACAGAGACAGAAGAAAAAGAGACTGAAACAGAGATTGAAACAGAGACAGAAGAGAAAGAGACTGAAACAGAGACAGAAAAGAAAGAGACTGAAACTGAAACAGAGACAGAAGAGAAAAAGGGCCAATGCTCCACTTAACTGAAAACTCCAGTTCCACCAACGCCAAACACTGTTTCCAAATCACAAATCTCTTTTAAACATGACCAAATTACCAGTACAAATTACCAGTATGTCTTATTGCCCTGTGGTTTCATTACCTCTTCAGACAGAGAAAGAGCTTTGGCTTGAACAGCCTACTTACAGGAGTGGGAAAGGTTGTTGTGGTGTGTGAAGACACTATGAGAAACTCAAGGCAGTGTTGCATGAAATATACTATACTTCAATTCAATCAGCATTCTACACGAGAGAGAGAGAGAGGTAGAGAGAGACAGAGACAGAGAGAGAGAGGTAGAGAGAGAGAGAAGTAGAGAGAGCTAGAGACAGAGAGAATAGAAAAGGAGAGAGGTCCAACTCCCCCCTCTCCCTTGATCATCAGACTCATAACAGAGCGTTAATAGACACAGGAAGTCCGCTACAAAGCCTACAGCCAGACTCTCTTCACAGGGAGATCAGGGCAGCTTGACCACAACAAAGAACCTTTTCAACCCCTAACCCCTTTCAACCCCTAT
The DNA here is from genome assembly GCF_020615455.1 of Coregonus clupeaformis. NCBI lineage: Eukaryota > Metazoa > Chordata > Actinopteri > Salmoniformes > Salmonidae > Coregonus > Coregonus clupeaformis. The sequence goes on along the minus strand of NW_025534541.1, from coordinate 110,186 downwards.
CCCCAATCATTTTCATCGCCGTACTAACTAGGGGTTGACTATGAAAACAAGCCTCTGCCCCGGCGGCCGCACAAATATGTAACTGCACTGGTTCAGCCTGTGAGAACTGTGACAGCCTGAGTCAACACATTACACCACGGTTGCGTCAAATGGCACCCTATAGGATCTGGTCAACAGTAGTGTACAGTGTACATAGGGAATAGGGTGCCATTTGGGACACATAGCCCATTACTCAACGACAGACTAGTGAATACTCTTCCTCCATAGATAAAAGGTTACAGGACACTGTTGATATTGACATGTACCGCAACTAGCCTACGACTATGAGAAAGACACACCAGACAATCTGTATAAAAAAAAGTATTTATCGTGATCTATTTAATAGGCTATACCCTGAGCTTCCGGGGACATCTATTATACAAAAAGAGTCAACATGTTAACTACATCCTGTCTTACCAGAAACTAAACCACTTTCTACAGATACACTTCCAGGGATCACAGATTAAATCCCGGTGAAACTACCTCCCGGAAAAATAACTCAGGTTTCATGACAGGTCTTTCATGGGCTGTATCCCAAATGGCACCCTATTCCCTATATAGAGCACTACTTTAGACCAGAGAATGGCACCCTATTCCCTATATAGTGCACTACTTTAGACCAGAGAATGGCACCATATTCCCTATATAGTGCACTACTTTAGACCAGGACCCATAGGGGATAGTGCACTACTTTAGACCAGGACTCATAGGGGATAGGGTACCATTTGACCAGGACCCATTGGGGATAGGGTACCATTTGATCAGGACCCATAGGGGATAGGGTACCATTTGGGACACAGCCTAGGCCTAATGTAAAAGGAATGTTATGGGGGCAACGACCGATGCCTGGCTGGAATTCCTCATCCATAACTCTGTCTGTCAGCTTGCCAGAAGACACCGACCGTCACGCTCGTTTACACTGAGCTGCACAGGGGTCGGAACACAATCATGGTTACATTACCACACCCTGGAACTGGTGCGAGATACGGGCTGGAAAACGTACCTCAATGCAAGGCTGGGATATGCCACTGTTCTCCAAACTTTACCTTTTGGAAATGGGGAAAGGGGGGGGGGGGTACCTAGTCAGTTGCTTAACTGAACGCATTTAACCTCAATGTGTCTTCCGCATTTAACCCAACCCCTCTGAATCAGAGAGGTGCGGGGGACTATTGACATCACGGCCCCACGGGGAGCAGTTGTTGTCGGGTGTTAACTGCCTTGCTCATGGGCAGGACGGCAGATTTTTTCCATCTTGCCGGCTCGGGGATTCGAACCAGCGACCTTTCGGTTATTGGCCCAACGCTCTTAACTGCTAGGCTACCTTCATAACAGCTGCTGTAGCTACTGCTAGCTAGCATGAGGTGGCTGCTGTAGCTACTGCTAGCTAGCATGAGGTGGCTGCTGTAGCTACTGCTAGCTAGCATGAGGACGAAAAGGGCAGTGTTCAGGGAAAACCAGCAGTATTTCAATCGTCCAGATGGAGCAGTGTGGAACCTGTGGATTGAGGTAAAGTTTGGAGAACAGTGGCATATCCCAGCCTTGCATTGAGGTACGTTTTCCAGCCCGTATCTCGCACCAGTTCCAGGGTGTGGTAATGTAACCATGATTGTGTTCCGACCCCTGTGCAGCTCAGTGTAAACGAGCGTGACGGTAGGGTCGGAATCTTCTGGCAGTCTGTCCGCTATCTCTCCAACCATGCCAGCTTGTCATCCAGGGGCATGTTCCACAGAAAGACACACACACCACAGACACACAGGCAGGAACGAACACACACACACACACACACACACACACACACACACACACACACCAACACACACACCTCAGTAGATAAAAGCATTCCATAAATACCTGATAATGTATTCACAGTAGCCTGTGAGATAAATATCCATTAGGCTGGCCACTGCCCCATTAAAAACTGCAGATAGCGTTATCGTATAAAAAAAAAACTGGGTATAAACCACTAATCAAACAGGTAGTTCGCCAGACATCAACACCGGTTGCTTTGATAGAGATGAAATACATTAGAAATACGTCCACTAGGCCACTATTCATTTCAGTGAAAGCAGAAATACTGCGTTTAGAACGGACAGAGTCCATTCAAAAGTACACGGTTTGTAACTGCGCTTTCATCTTTATCATAAAAACTTAAAATCACTCACCTTTTTAAAATATCCATTCTGACCCGCTCGGTCCTTGATCCCGTTGGCCATTATTGTGTCCGTCATTCTGAACTTCCAAACGCAGCCAAAAGCTTCGAAGAAATAGGTAAAAGTGGAATATCGTTGTGAGCCTGTTGTTCAACAGGTGCGTCTTCCCCAGCTATAACAATCAGTCACCGCTTCGGTCTTGCGTCTATTCGTTGTGTGACATCACTCTACCAGACGGTCGCTATTCTACACGTAGCTGAACTAGAAACCCCACCCCGAGAGTGTGACGGCGGAGGATTGCAGCGCAGACAAAACGGGAAAGTTACCGGTATCTTTGGTTGCAGTGTGTTGTTTTGTAGGTAGGTGGGGCTCCAATCGCTCCTCTTCAGTATTTGCATAAGGAGCCCGCTTTATTGTTGTACGTGGACGGAAGCTTTGCCAATAGAGAATGTTTAGTGATTCAGAAGTACGCAAGAAAAAGCATTACATTTTTTTTGGCTTCGCCTACTTTTCTTTTATTAGTTCTCTCACTTACATAGAGAACGGCAACTTATAGCTGCAAGCAGCAACGGACAGGGTTCACAGAGTGACAGAAAGGACAAGATCAGAGTGGATTTAAACTGGTTTAAATGGTAATGTCTTTGATGACCCTGAAAGGTTTCAAGCTGATGGGCCATTGTGACGTGATTTTTACAAAGGATTTAAAGGTGCAATATGCAGGAATCGCTTTGACATTTCCTGGATGCTAAAATTCTAATAGTTTGCCTTATTTCAGTGTATGTGACAAAACAAGCACTCAGAGTGTAGAGAATCATTGTATCATCTAAACCGCTGTGAAATATATTTTCAATAATCTAAAATATAGTTTTTTCAGCTGTTTGAACCTGGTGTACAAAACCATGGACACCTGCTATATGATCAGCACACTGTGTAGTGTGAACCATGGACACCTGCTATATGATCAGCACACTGTGTAGTGTGAACCATGGACACCTGCTATATGATCAGCACACTGTGTAGTGTGAACCATGGACACCTGCTATATGATCAGCACACTGTGTAGTGTGAACCATGGACACCTGCTATATGATCAGCACACTGTGTAGTGTGAACCATGGACACTGCTATATGATCAGCACACTGTGTAGTGTGAACCATGGACACCTGCTATATGATCAGCACACTGTGTAATGTGAACCATGGACACCTGCTATATGATCAGCACACTGTGTAGTGTGAACCATGGACACTGCTATATGATCAGCACACTGTGTAGTGTGAACCATGGACGCCTGCTATATGATCAGCACACTGTGTAGTGTGAACCATGGACACCTGCTATATGATCAGCACACTGTGTAGTGTGAACCATGGACACCTGCTATATGATCAGCACACTGTGTAGTGTGAACCATGGACACTGCTATATGATCAGCACACTGTGTAGTGTGAACCATGGACACCTGCTATATGATCAGCACACTGTGTAGTGTGAACCATGGACACCTGCTATATGATCAGCACACTGTGTAGTGTGAACCATGGACACCTGCTATATGATCAGCACACTGTGTAGTGTGAACCATGGACACCTGCTATATGATCAGCACACTGTGTAGTGTGAACCATGGACACTGCTATATGATCAGCACACTGTGTAGTGTGAACCATGGACACCTGCTATATGATCAGCACACTGTGTAGTGTGAACCATGGACACTGTGTAGTGTGAACCATGGACACCTGCTATATGATCAGCACACTGTGTAGTGTGAACCATGGACACCTGCTATATGATCAGCACACTGTGTAGTGTGAACCATGGACACTGCTATATGATCAGCACACTGTGTAGTGTGAACCATGGACACCTGCTATATGATCAGCACACTGTGTAGTGTGAACCATGGACACCTGCTATATGGACACCTGCTATATGGACACCTGCTATATGAACCATGGACACCTGCTATATGATCAGCACACTGTGTAGTGTGAACCATGGACACCTGCTATATGATCAGCACACTGTGTAGTGTGAACCATGGACACTGCTATATGATCAGCACACTGTGTAGTGTGAACCATGGACACCTGCTATATGTGTAGTGTGCTGATAGCAGGTATGGACACCTGCTATATGATCAGCACACTGTGTAGTGTGAACCATGGACACCTGCTATATGATCAGCACACTGTGTAGTGTGAACCATGGACACCTGCTATATGATCAGCACACTGTGTAGTGTGAACCATGGACACCTGCTATATGATCAGCACACTGTGTAGTGTAGAAGGATAGGGGTAGAAGGATTACTTTATCCTATCCCAGGTATTCCTTAAAGAGGTGGGGTTTCAAATGTCTCCGGAAGGTGGTGAGTGACTCCGCTGTCCTGGCGTCGTGAGGAAGCTTGTTCCACCATTGGGGTGCCAGAGCAGCGAACAGTTTTGACTGGGCTGAGCGGGAACTATGCTTCCGCAGAGGAAGGGGAGCCAGCAGGCCAGAGGTGGATGAACGCAATGCCCTCGTTTGGGTGTAGGGACTGATCAGAGCCTGAAGGTACAGAGGTGCCGATCCCCTCACAGCTCCATAGGCAAGCACCATGGTCTTGTAACAGATGCGAGCTTCAACTGGAAGCCAGTGAAGTGTGCGGAGGAGCGGGGTGACGTGAGAGAACTTGGGAAGGTTGAACACCAGACGGGCTGCGGCATTCTGGATGAGTTGTAGGGGTTTAATGGCACAGGCAGGGAGCCCAGCCAACAGCGAGTTGCAGTAATCCAGACGGGAGATGACAAGTGCCTGGATTAGGACCTGTGCCGCTTCCTGTGTAAGGCAGGGTCGTACTCTCCGAATGTTGTAGAGCATGAACCTGCAGGATCGGGTCACCGCCTTGATGTTAGCGGAGAACGACAGGGTGTTGTCCAGGGTCACGCCAAGGCTCTTCGCACTCTGGGAGGAGGACACAACGGAGTTGTCAACCGTGATGGCGAGATCATGGAACGGGCAGTCCTTCCCCGGGACTATTGACATGCTCTTTTTTTCTCAACACTTTTTTGTTGTTTTATTCTACTTTTTTTATAAAAAATAAATGCATTGTTGGTTAAGGGCTGTAAGTAAGCATTTCACTGTAATGTCTACACCTGTTGTATTCGGCGCATGTGGCCAATAACATTTGATTTGATTTGATCAGCACACTGTGTAGTGTGAACCATCGACACTGCTATATGATCAGCAGGCTGTGTAGTGGGGCGGCAGGTAGCTTAGTGGTTAAGAGCGTTGTGCCAGTAACCGAAAGGTCGCTGGTTCTAATCCCCGAGCTGACTAGGTGAAAAATCTGTTGGTGTGCCCTTGAGCAAGGCACTTAACCCTAATTGCTCCTGTAAGTTGCTCTGGATAAGAGCGTCTGCTAAATGACATAAATGTAAATGTCGTGTGAACCATGGGGCCCTGACTGTGTAATGTGTACTGTGGGGCTTATATGGCCTTGGAGCACAGCTATTCACACCCCCTGACACCACCCCCCGTGTACACTAAAGACTGTCAATGCTGTTACAGACCTCATGCTGGCTTGTCAATAGCCTATACTTGTCCCCAAGGTTACTGACAGCATTGGTCAGCCATATTGTGGTTGTGGTCCACTCCTCTCTGTCACAACAAGTGGCAGGATACTGGGGAAACACACATTGTCTCGGTAATTGGTGTGTCTTTGGTTGCTTAGAAACTGTACTTGAAAGGTAAGCTCTCCAGACACAGTCGTTGTTCTTCAAGGTTGCTGCCATGATTGTGTTGTTGATTGCTAGGAATGATTTCAGCTAGAGGAGGGGAGGCATTTTCATTACCGCTGGTCTGTCTTTCTTTATAGGGAACCTTGAATGAAAACCTTTTAGAAGTTAAACCATTTATGTGGTTCAGTCTGAAAACGGTAATATTCCCTAGATTTTTACCCAAAACGGTTTGAAAAGAAAATACTTTTTTGACTTCAGATTGAATTGGAATAAAACAAAGAAATGAATTGTATAGATAGCTCATAGCAGTTATTAAGATAGGCAGGGAGTACAATCCTGAAATAAACACCCTGGCTACTTGGTTTCTAAATATGACAGACATGAACTCTTAAAGGAAAAATCCACTCAAAAACTATATTTTGTTATTTTTTTAATTAGTCCACTGTTGATACAGCCCCAAAATGTTTTGCATGTCAGCAGTCAAGTTTTCAAGATATTGGACTTTCAAGAAGCAAAGTGTCACCGGCCACATCATCATGATGACATCATGATGATGACATGATGACATCATCATGATGATGTCGCCGGGGACTATTGACAGGTTCCTGTGCTTGTCGGAACTAGGAAACTCTGACATTTCCGACTTGTTAACTGGTTGTAGTTATACATGTGCCGGGTTCAACCAATGAGCAAGTTGGACATTTCAGAGTTTCTAGGTCCGACTAGCACGTGAACGCGGCAACTTTGCTCAGGGTTAGGGTCTGCCAGGGACTGAGGGTTAGGGATAGGGTCTATCAGGGACTGAGGGTTAGGGTCTGCCAGGGACTGAGGGTTAGGGATAGGGTCTATCAGGGACTGAGGGTTAGGGTCTGCCAGGGACTGAGGGTTAGGGATAGGGTCTATCAGGGACTGAGGGATAGGGTCTATCAGGGACTGAGGGTTAGGGATAGGGTCTATCAGGGACTGAGGGTTAGGGTCTGCCAGGGACTGAGGGTTAGGGATAGGGTATATCAGGGACTGAGGGATAGGGTCTATCAGGGACTGAGGGTTAGGGTCTGCCAGGGACTGAGGGTTAGGGATAGGGTCTATCAGGGACTGAGGGATAGGGATAGGGTCTATCAGGGACTGAGGGATAGGGATAGGGTTTATCAGGGACTGAGGGATAGGGTATATCAGGGACTGAGGGATAGGGATAGGGTTTATCAGGGACTGAGGGATAGGGATAGGGTTTATCAGGGACTGAGGCTTAGGGATAGGGTCTATCAGGGACTGAGGGTTAGGGATAGGGTCTATCAGGGACTGAGGGATAGTGATAGGGTCTATCAGGGACTGAGGGATAGGGTCTATCAGGAACTGAGGGATAGGGTCTATCAGGGACTGAGGGATAGGGATAGGGTCTATCAGGGACTGAGGGATAGGGTCTATCAGGGACTGAGGGATAGGGTCTATCAGGGACTGAGGGATAGGGATAGGGTCTATCAGGGACTGAGGGATAGGGTTTATCAGGGACTGAGGGATAGGGATAGGGTTTATCAGGGACTGAGGGATAGGGTCTATCAGGGACTGAGGGATAGGGTCTATCAGGGACTGAGGGATAGGGTTTATCAGGGACTGAGGGATAGGGTCTATCAGGGACTGAGGGATAGGGTCTATCAGGGACTGAGGGATAGGGTCTATCAGGGACTGAGGGATAGGGATAGGGTCTATCAGGGACTGAGGGATAGGGTCTATCAGGGACTGAGGGATAGGGTCTATCAGGGACTGAGGGATAGGGTCTATCAGGGACTGAGGGATAGGGTCTATCAGGGACTGAGGGATAGGGATAGGGATAGGGTCTATCAGGGACTGAGGGATAGGGTCTATCAGGGACTGAGGGATAGGGATAGGGTCTATCAGGGACTGAGGGATAGGGTCTATCAGGGACTGAGGGATAGGGTCTATCAGGGACTGAGGGATAGGGATAGGGTCTATCAGGGACTGAGGGATAGGGTCTATCAGGGACTGAGGCTTAGGGATAGGGTCTATCAGGGACTGAGGGATAGGGTTTATCAGGGACTGAGGGATAGGGATAGGGTCTATCAGGGACTGAGGGATAGTGATAGGGTTTATCAGGGACTGAGGCTTAGGGATAGGGTCTATCAGGGACTGAGGGATAGGGATAGGGTCTATCAGGGACTGAGGGATAGGGTCTATCAGGGACTGAGGGATAGGGATAGGGTCTATCAGGGACTGAGGGTTAGGGTCTATCAGGGACTGAGGGATAGGGATAGGGTCTATCAGGGACTGAGGGATAGGGTCTATCAGGGACTGAGGGATAGGGATAGGGTCTATCAGGGACTGAGGATGTAACATCAATCTAACTAAGATTTCAACACACAGGACTGGATACCTTGAGAAACAGCATCCCCCTGCCAAGTGGACTGAACAAACATGGCCTGCCAGCAATGGGTCAATAAACTAGGTAGAGTCTGGGGCATTATGACCTGGTGCCATCATGCAGGGTATGTACAACTATTGGCCCAAAATGCTGGGGGTTTCAGAAGCTTATTGGAGGCTTACGATTTCCTGTTTCAGTGTTATTACAAGCAAGAGAAAACCAGCTACTGACATCATAACATGTTTCTCTGTTCTATTTGACCAGCTCCTGACACCATAACATGTCTCTGCTCTATTTGACCAGCTCCTGACATCATAACATGTTTCTCTGCTCTATTTGACCAGCTCCTGACACCATAACATGTCTCTGCTCTATTTGACCAGCTACTGACACCATAACATGTATCTGCTCTATTTGACCAGCTCCTGACACCATAACATGTCTCTGCTCTACCAGCTACTGACACCATAACATGTCTCTGCTCTATTTGACCAACTCCTGACACCATAACATGTCTCTGCTCTATTTGACCAGCTCCTGACACCATAACATGTCTCTGCTCTATTTGACCAGCTCCTGACACCATAACATGTCTCTGCTCTATTTGACCAACTCCTGACAGCATAACATGTCTCTGCTCTATTTGACCAGCTCCTGACACCATAACATGTCTCTGCTCTATTTGACCAGCTCCTGACACCATAACATGTCTCTGCTCTATTTGACCAGCTCCTGACACCATAACATGTCTCTGCTCTATTTGACCAGCTCCTGATACCATAACATGTCTCTGCTCTATTTGACCAGCTCCTGACACCATAACATGTCTCTGCTCTATTTGACCAGCTCCTGACACCATAACATGTCTCTGCTCTATTTGACCAGCTGCTGACACCATAACATGTCTCTGCTCTATTTGACCAGCTCCTGACACCATAACATATCTCTGCTCTATTTGACCAGCTCCTGACACCATAACATGTTTCTCTGCTCTATTTGACCAGCTCCTGACACCATAACATGTCTCTGCTCTATTTGACCAGCTCCTGACACCATAACATGTCGCTGCTCTATTTGACCAGCTCCTGACACCATAACATGTCTCTGCTCTATTTGACCAGCTCCTGACACCATAACATGTCTCTGCTCTATTTGACCAGCTCCTGACACCATAACATGTCTCTGCTCTATTTGACCAGCTCCTGACACCATAACATGTCTCTGCTCTATTTGACCAGCTCCTGACACCATAACAAGTCTCTGCTCTATTTGACCAGCTCCTGACACCATAACATGTCTCTGCTCTATTTGACCAGCTCCTGACACCATAACATGTCTCTGCTCTATTTGACCAGCTCCTGACACCATAACATGTCTCTGCTCTATTTGACCAGCTCCTGACACCATAACATGTCTCTGCTCTATTTGACCAGCTCCTGACACCATAACATGTCTCTGCTCTATTTGACCAGCTCCTGACACCATAACATGTCTCTGCTCTATTTGACCAGCTCCTGACACCATAACATGTCTCTGCTCTATTTGACCAGCTCCTGACACCATAACATGTCTCTGCTCTATTTGACCAGCTCCTGACACCATAACATGTCTCTGCTCTATTTGACCAGCTCCTGACACCATAACATGTCTCTGCTCTATTTGACCAGCCCCTGACACCATAACATGTCTCTGCTCTATTTGACCAGCTCCTGACACCATAACATGTCTCTGCTCTATTTGACCAGCTCCTGACACCATAACATGTCTCTGCTCTATTTGACCAGCTCCTGACACCATAACATGTCTCTGCTCTATTTGACCAGCTCCTGACACCATAACATGTCTCTGCTCTATTTGACCAGCTCCTGACACCATAACATGTCTCTGCTCTATTTGACCAGCTCCTGACACCATAACATGTCTCTGCTCTATTTGACCAGCCCCTGACACCATAACATGTCTCTGCTCTATTTGACCAGCTACTGACACCATAACATGTCTCTGCTCTATTTGACCAGCTCCTGACACCATAACATGTCTCTGCTCTATTTGACCAGCTCCTGACACCATAACATGTCTCTGTTCTATTTGACCAGCTCCTGACACCATAACATGTCTCTGCTCTATTTGACCAGCTCCTGACACCATAACATGTCTCTGCTCTATTTGACCAGCTCCTGACACCATAACATGTCTCTGCTCTATTTGACCAGCTCCTGACACCATAACATGTCTCTGCTCTATTTGACCAGCCCCTGACACCATAACATGTCTCTGCTCTATTTGACCAGCTCCTGACACAATAACATGTCTCTGCTCTATTTGACCAGCTCCTGACACCATAACATGTCTCTGCTCTATTTGACCAGCTCCTGACACCATAACATGTCTCTGCTCTATTTGACCAGCTCCTGACACCATAACATGTCTCTGCTCTATTTGACCAGCTCCTGACACCATAACATGTCTCTGCTCTATTTGACCAGCTCCTGACACCATAACATGTCTCTGCTCTATTTGACCAGTGCCTGACACCATAACATGTCTCTGCTCTATTTGACCAGCTCCTGACACCATAACATGTCTCTGCTCTATTTGACCAGCTCCTGACACCATAACATGTCTCTGCTCTATTTGACCAGCTACTGACACCATAACATGTATCTGCTCTATTTGACCAGCTCCTGACACCATAACATGTCTCTGCTCTACCAGCTACTGACACCATAACATGTCTCTGCTCTATTTGACCAACTCCTGACACCATAACATGTCTCTGCTCTATTTGACCAACTCCTGACACCATAACATGTCTCTGCTCTATTTGACCAGCTCCTGACACCATAATTTACATTTACATTTTAGTCATTTAGCAGACGCTCTTATCCAGAGCGACTTACAGGAGCAAGTAGGGTTAAGTGCCTTGCTCAAGGGCACATCGACAGATTTTCCACCTAGTTGGCTCGGGGATTAGAACCAGCGACCTTTCAGTTACTGGCACAACGCTCTTACCACTAAGCTACCTGCCTCCCATAACATGTCTCTGCTCTATTTGACCAACTCCTGACACCATAACATGTCTCTGCTCTATTTGACCAGCTCCTGACACCATAACATGTCTCTGCTCTATTTGACCAGCTCCTGACACCATAACATGTCTCTGCTCTATTTGACCAGCTCCTGACACCATAACATGTCTCTGCTCTATTTGACCAGCTCCTGACACCATAACATGTCTCTGCTCTATTTGACCAGCTCCTGACACCATAACATGTCTCTGCTCTATTTGACCAGCTCCTGACACCATAACATGTCTCTGCTCTATTTGACCAGCTCCTGATACCATAACATGTCTCTGCTCTATTTGACCAGCTCCTGACACCATAACATGTCTCTGCTCTATTTGACCAGCTCCTGACACCATAACATGTCTCTGCTCTATTTGACCAGCTCCTGACACCATAACATGTCTCTGCTCTATTTGACCAGCGCCTGACACCATAACATGTCTCTGCTCTATTTGACCAGCTCCTGACACCATAACATGTCTCTGCTCTATTTGACCAGCTACTGACACCATAACATGTATCTGCTCTATTTGACCAGCTCCTGACACCATAACATGTCTCTGCTCTACCAGCTACTGACACCATAACATGTCTCTGCTCTATTTGACCAGCTCCTGACACCATAACATGTCTCTGCTCTATTTGACCAACTCCTGACACCATAACATGTCTCTGCTCTATTTGACCAGCTCCTGACACCATAACATGTCTCTGCTCTATTTGACCAGCTCCTGACACCATAACATGTCTCTGCTCTATTTGACCAGCTCCTGACACCATAACATGTCTCTGCTCTATTTGACCAGCTCCTGACACCATAACATGTCTCTGCTCTATTTGACCAGCTCCTGACACCATAACATGTCTCTGCTCTATTTGACCAGCTCCTGACACCATAACATGTCTCTGCTCTATTTGACCAGCTCCTGACACCATAACATGTCTCTGCTCTATTTGACCAGCTACTGACACCATAACATGTCTCTGCTCTATTTGACCAGCTCCTGACACCATAACATGTCTCTGCTCTATTTGACCAGCTCCTGACACCATAACATGTCTCTGCTCTATTTGACCAGCTCCTGACACCATAACATGTCTCTGCTCTATTTGACCAGCTCCTGACACCATAACATGTCTCTGTTCTATTTGACCAGCTCCTGACACCATAACATGTCTCTGCTCTATTTGACCAACTCCTGACGCCATAACATGTCTCTGCTCTATTTGACCAGCTCCTGACACCATAACATGTCTCTGCTCTATTTGACCAGCTCCTGACACCATAACATGTCTCTGCTCTATTTGACCAGCTCCTGACACCATAACATGTCTCTGCTCTATTTGACCAGCTCCTGACACCATAACATGTCTCTGCTCTATTTGACCAGCTACTGACACCATAACATGTCTCTGCTCTATTTGACCAGCTCCTGACACCATAACATGTCTCTGCTCTATTTGACCAGCTCCTGACACCATAACATATCTCTGCTCTATTTGACCAGCTCCTGACACCATAACATGTCTCTGCTCTATTTGACCAGCTCCTGACACCATAACATGTCTCTGCTCTATTTGACCAGCTCCTGACACCATAACATGTCTCTGCTCTATTTGACCAGCCCCTGACACCATAACATGTCTCTGCTCTATTTGACCAGCTCCTGACACCATAACATGTCTCTGCTCTATTTGACCAGCTCCTGACACCATAACATGTCTCTGCTCTATTTGACCAGCTCCTGACACCATAACATGTCTCTGCTCTATTTGACCAGCTCCTGACACCATAACATGTCTCTGCTCTATTTGACCAGCTCCTGACACCATAACATGTCTCTGCTCTATTTGACCAGCTCCTGACACCATAACATGTCTCTGCTCTATTTGACCAGCTCCTGACACCATAACATGTCTCTGCTCTATTTGACCAGCTCCTGACACCATAACATGTCTCTGCTCTATTTGACCAGCTCCTGACACCATAACATGTCTCTGTTCTATTTGACCAGCCTCTGACACCATAACATGTCTCTGCTCTATTTGACCAGCTCCTGACACCATAACATGTCTCTGCTCTATTTGACCAGCTCCTGACACCATAACATGTCTCTGCTCTATTTGACCAGCTCCTGACACCATAACATGTCTCTGCTCTATTTGACCAGCTCCTGACACCATAACATGTCTCTGCTCTATTTGACCAGCTCCTGACACCATAACATGTCTCTGCTCTATTTGACCAGCTCCTGACACCATAACATGTCTCTGCTCTATTTGACCAGCTCCTGACACCATAACATGTCTCTGCTCTATTTGACCAGCTCCTGACACCATAACATGTCTCTGCTCTATTTGACCAGTGCCTGACACCATAACATGTCTCTGCTCTATTTGACCAGCTCCTGACACCATAACATGTCTCTGCTCTATTTGACCAGCTCCTGACACCATAACATGTCTCTGCTCTATTTGACCAGCTACTGACACCATAACATGTATCTGCTCTATTTGACCAGCTCCTGACACCATAACATGTCTCTGCTCTACCAGCTACTGACACCATAACATGTCTCTGCTCTATTTGACCAACTCCTGACACCATAACATGTCTCTGCTCTATTTGACCAAACCTGACACCATAACATGTCTCTGCTCTATTTGACCAGCTCCTGACACCATAACATGTCTCTGCTCTATTTGACCAACTCCTGACACCATAACATGTCTCTGCTCTATTTGACCAGCTCCTGACACCATAACATGTCTCTGCTCTATTTGACCAGCTCCTGACACCATAACATGTCTCTGCTCTATTTGACCAGCTCCTGACACCATAACATGTCTCTGCTCTATTTGACCAGCTCCTGACACCATAACATGTCTCTGCTCTATTTGACCAGCTACTGACACCATAACATGTCTCTGCTCTATTTGACCAGCTCCTGACACCATAACATGTCTCTGCTCTATTTGACCAGCTCCTGACACCATAACATGTCTCTGCTCTATTTGACCAGCTCCTGACACCATAACATGTCTCTGCTCTATTTGACCAGCTCCTGACACCATAACATGTCTCTGCTCTATTTGACCAGCTCCTGACACCATAACATGTCTCTGCTCTATTTGACCAGCTCCTGACACCATAACATGTCTCTGCTCTATTTGACCAGCTCCTGACACCATAACATGTCTCTGCTCTATTTGACCAGCTACTGACACCATAACATGTATCTGCTCTATTTGACCAGCTCCTAACACCATAACATGTCTCTGCTCTACCAGCTACTGACACCATAACATGTCTCTGCTCTATTTGACCAGCTCCTGACACCATAACATGTCTCTGCTCTATTTGACCAACTCCTGACACCATAACATGTCTCTGCTCTATTTGACCAGCTCCTGACACCATAACATGTCTCTGCTCTATTTGACCAACTCCTGACACCATAACATGTCTCTGCTCTATTTGACCAGCTCCTGACACCATAACATGTCTCTGCTCTATTTGACCAGCTCCTGACACCATAACATGTCTCTGCTCTATTTGACCAGCTCCTGACACCATAACATGTCTCTGCTCTATTTGACCAGCTCCTGACACCATAACATGTCTCTGCTCTATTTGACCAGCTCCTGACACCATAACATGTCTCTGCTCTATTTGACCAGCTACTGACACCATAACATGTCTCTGCTCTATTTGACCAGCTCCTGACACCATAACATGTCTCTGTTCTATTTGACCAGCTACTGACACCATAACATGTCTCTGCTCTATTTGACCAACTCCTGACACCATAACATGTCTCTGCTCTATTTGACCAGCTCCTGACACCATAACATGTCTCTGTTCTATTTGACCAGCTCCTGACACCATAACATGTCTCTGCTCTATTTGACCAGCTCCTGACACCATAACATGTCTCTGCTCTATTTGACCAGCTACTGACACCATAACATGTCTCTGCTCTATTTGACCAGCTCCTGACACCATAACATGTCTCTGCTCTATTTGACCAGCTCCTGACACCATAACATGTCTCTGCTCTATTTGACCAGCTCCTGACACCATAACATGTCTCTGCTCTATTTGACCAGCTACTGACACCATAACATGTCTCTGCTCTATTTGACCAGCTCCTGACACCATAACATGTCTCTGCTCTATTTGACCAGCTCCTGACACCATAACATATCTCTGCTCTATTTGACCAGCTCCTGACACCATAACATGTCTCTGCTCTATTTGACCAGCTCCTGACACCATAACATGTCTCTGCTCTATTTGACCAGCTCCTGACACCATAACATGTCTCTGCTCTATTTGACCAGCTCCTGACACCATAACATGTCTCTGCTCTATTTGACCAGCTCCTGACACCATAACATGTCTCTGCTCTATTTGACCAGCTCCTGACACCATAGCATGTCTCTGCTCTATTTGACCAGCTCCTGACACCATAACATGTCTCTGCTCTATTTGACCAGCTCCTGACACCATAACATGTCTCTGCTCTATTTGACCAGCTCCTGACACCATAACATGTCTCTGTTCTATTTGACCAGCTCCTGACACCATAACATGTCTCTGCTCTATTTGACCAGCTCCTGACACCATAACATGTCTCTGCTCTATTTGACCAGCTCCTGACACCATAACATGTCTCTGCTCTATTTGACTCTGTCTGAGGATAAAACTCGAGAAATAGCACCTGCCCACAGGGCACAGACGTCAGTTCAATGTCTAGTTTTAACAACTAACGTGATTTCAACGTGAAATCAACAATTAGTTTTCCACGTTGCTTCAACGTTATCAAATTGATTTATTTGGTTGAAATGACATTGTTGTAACAATGTTGAATGAACCAGTTTTTGCCCAGTGGGTGGTGTGTGTCTTATATATAATACAGTATATTATATATTCTTGTTAGTTACTGTGTGCTACACCTTAGCTGAATGCACTGACTGGAAGTAGCTCTGGATAAAAGTGTCTGCTAAATTACCAAAATGTAAATACTTAGGATTTTAACTGTTCTAGTGCAGATAGTTAAATTTCTCACAATCAATAATCACCCAACAAGGAACATGTAGGTACATGTAATGAAGTGGGAGGTTGGCACACTTTCTATTTCACAGCAAAGGACATCCTTTTCATAGACTAAGGTTTCTTTGTCCTGCAACATGGCTCAGTGCCGGACACGTCTCTGTTCTATTTTACACACTGTAGCAGTGCCTTGGTAACCAGGAGAAACACTGTAGCAGTGCCTTGGTAACCAGGAGAAACACTGTAGCAGTGCCTTGGTAACCAGGAGAAACACTGTAGCAGTGCCTTGGTAACCAGGAGAAACACTGTAGCAGTGACTTGGTAACCAGGAGAAACACTGTAGCAGTGCCTTGGTAACCAGGAGAAACAGTGTAGCAGTGCCTTGGTAACCAGGAGAAACACTGTAGCAGTGACTTGGTAACCAGGAGAAACACTGTAGCAGTGCCTTGGTAACCAGGAGAAACACTGTAGCAGTGACTTGGTAACCAGGAGAAACACTGTAGCAGTGCCTTGGTAACCAGGAGAAACACTGTAGCAGTGACTTGGTAACCAGGAGAAACACTGTAGCAGTGCCTTGGTAACCAGGAGAAACACTGTAGCAGTGCCTTGGTAACCAGGAGAAACACTGTAGCAGTGCCTTGGTAACCAGGAGAAACACTGTAGCAGTGCCTTGGTACCAGCAGAAACACTGTAGCAGTGCCTTGGTAACCAGGAGAAACACTGTAGCAGTGCCTTGGTACCAGCAGAAACACTGTAGCAGTGCCTTGGTAACCAGGATACTTTATATTTGTATTTTATTATGGATCCCCATTAGCTGCTGCCAGCAAAATGATACATAAAAAAAAATATTACAATACATTCACAACAGATTTCACAACACATTAAGTTTGTGTCCTCAGGCCTCTACTCTACTACCACATATCTACAACACAAAATCCATGTGTACGTGTGTGTATAGTGCATATGTTATTGTGTGTTTGTATGCATGTGTCTGTGCCTATGTTTGTGTTGCTTCACAGTCCCCGCTGTTCCATAAGGTGTTTTTATATCTGTTTTTTAAAATCTGATTCTACTGCTTGCATCAGTTACTTGATGTGGAATAGAGTTCCATGTAGTCATGGCTCTATGTAGTACTGTGCGCCTCCCATAGTCTGTTCTGGACTTGGGGACTGTGAAGAGACCTCTGGTGGCATGTTTTGTGGGGTATGCATGGGTGTCTGAGCTGTGTGCCAGTAGTTCAAACAGACAGCTCTGTGTTTTCAACATGTCAATACCTCTCACAAATACAAGTAGTGATGAAGTCAATCTCTCCTCCACTTTGAGCCAGGAGAGATTGACGTGCATATTATTAATGTTAGCTCTCTATGTACATCCAAGGGCCAGCCGTGCTGCCCTGTTCTGAGCCAATTGCAATTTTCCTAAGTCCCTCTTTGTGGCACCTGACCACACGACTGAACAGTAGTCCAGGTGCCACAAAACTAGGGACTGTAGGACCTGCCTTGTTGATAGTGCTGTTAAGAATGCAGAGCAGCGCTTTATTATGGACAGAATTCTGTCACGTTCGTTGTGTAAAGGATTGGACCAAGGTGCAGCGTGGTATGCGGACATGTTTTAATTATTTAAATAAACACTTGACAAAATAACAAAAGCAACTGAACGGGAAGTCCTAAAGGTTAACAGCAACAGGCTTAAACAGAAACAGAAACAAGATCCCACAACTAAAGGTAGGCAAAATGGCTGATCCCCAATCAGAGACAACGATCGACAGCTGCCTCTGATTTGGGAACCACACCCGGCCAAACATAAAAATATATAGCATAGAACAACATTCATTCACACCCTGACCAAACTAACTAGAGACATAACAGGGTTC
This sequence comes from Coregonus clupeaformis, assembly GCF_020615455.1. Taxonomy (NCBI): domain Eukaryota; kingdom Metazoa; phylum Chordata; class Actinopteri; order Salmoniformes; family Salmonidae; genus Coregonus; species Coregonus clupeaformis. Next base: position 91,897 of record NW_025534541.1, on the reverse strand, counting down.
TCAGGGCTCTCAAGGTCAGGGCGTGACAACTTCTCCCCATCTTAGCTATTGTATATGTTTTGACCATGACAGTTTACAATCCAGGGTTACGCCAAGCAGTTTAGTCTCCTCAACTTGCTCAATTTCCACATGATTCACTACAAGATTTAGTTGAGGTTTAGAGTTTAGTGAATGATTTGTCCCAAATACAATGCTTTTAGTTTTAGAAATATTTAGGGACTAACTTATTAATTGACACCCATTCTGAAACTAACTGCAGCTCTTTGTTAAGTGTTGCAGTTATTTCAGTCGCTGTGGTAGCTGACGTGTATAGTGTTGAGTCATCCGCATACATAGACACACTGGCATGTCGTTGGTAAAGATTGAAAAAAGTAAGGGGCCTAGACAGCTGCCCTGGGGAATTCCTGATTCTACCTGGATTTTGTTGGAGAGGCTTCCACTAAAGAACACCCTCTGTGTTCTGTTAGACAGGTAACTCTTTATCCACAAAATTGCAGGGGGTGTAAAAGCCATAACACATATGTTTTTCCAGCAACAGACTATGATCGATAATGTCAAAAGCCGCTCTGAAGTCTAACAAAACAGCCCCCACAATATTTTTGTCATACATTTCTCTCAGCCAATTATCAGTCATTTGTGTAAGTGCTGTGCTTGTTGAATGTCCTTTCCTATAAGCATGCTGAAAGTCTGTTGTCAATTTGTTTACTGTAAAATAGCATTGTATCTGGTCAAACACAATTTTTTCAAAAAGTTTACTAAGGGTTGGTAACAGGCTGATTGGTCGGCTATTTGAGCCAGTAAAGGGGGCTTTACTATTCTTAGGTAGCGGAATGACTTTTGCTTCCCTCCAGGCCTGAGGGCACACACTTTCTAGTAAGTTTAAATTGAAAATATGGCAAATAGGAGTAGCAATATCGTACACTAACATCTTCAGTAATTATCAGACCCTTGTGGCTTGTCATTGTTGATAGACAACAATAAGTCATTGTTGATAGACAACAATAATTCCACACTTACTACAGTGGCTTGCGAAAGTTATTCACCCCACTTGGCATTTTTCCTATTTTGTTGCCTTACAACCTGGAATTAAAATTGAGTTTTTTGGGGGGGGTTTGTATCATTTGATTTACACAACATGCCTACCACTTTGAAGATGCAAAATATGTTTTATTGTGAACAAACAAGAAATAAAGACAAAAAAACAGAAAACTTGAACGTTCATAACTATTCACCCCAACAAATCAATACTTTGTAGAGCCACCTTTTGCAGCAATTACAGCTGCAAGTCTCTTGGGGTATGTCTCTATAAGCTTGGCACATCTAGCCACTGGGATTTTTGCCCATTCTTCAAGACAAAACTGCTCCAGCTCCTTCAAGTTGGATGGGTTCCGCTGGTGTACAGCAATCTTTAAGTCATACCACAGATTCTCAATTGGATTGAGGTCTGGGCTTTGACTAGGCCATTCCAAGACATTTAAATGTTTCCCCTTAAACCATTCAAGTGTTGCTTTAGCAGTATGCTTAGGGTCAATGTCCTGCTGGAAGGTGAACCTCCGTCCCAGTCTCAAATATCTGGAAGACTGAAACAGGTTTCCCTCAAGAATTTCCCTGTATTTAGCGCCATCCATCATTCCTTCAATTCTGACCAGTTTCCCAGTCCCTGCCGATGAAAACATCCCCACAGCATGATGCTGCCACCACCATGCTTCACTGTGGGGATGGTGTTCTCGGGGTGATGAGAGGTGTTGGGTTTGCACCAGACATAGCATTTTCCTTGATGGCCAAAAAGCTAAATTTTAGTCTCATCTGACCAGAGTCCCTTCTTCCATATGTTTGGGGAGTCTCCCACATGGCTTTTGGCGAACACCAAACGTGTTTGCTTATTTTCTTGTTTAAGCAATGGCTTTTTTCTGGCCACTCTTCCGTAAAGCCCAGCTCTGTGGAGTGGATGGCTTAAAGTGGTCCTATGGACAGATACTCCAATCTCCGCTGTGGAGCTTTGCAGCTCCGTCAGGGTTATCTTTGGTCTCTTTGTTGCCTCTCTGATTAATGCCCTCCCTGCCTGGTCCGTGAGTTTTGGTGGGCAGCCCTCTCTTGGCAGGTTTTGTTGTGGTGCCATATTCTTTCAATTTTTTAAATAATGGATTTAATGGTGCTCCATGGGATGTTAAAAGTTTCTGATATTTTTTATAACCCAACCCTGATCTGTACTTCTCCACAACTTTGTCCCTGACCTGTTTGGAGAGCTCCTTGGTCTTCATGGTGCCGCTTGCTTGGTGGTGCCCCTTGCTTAGTGGTGTTGCAGACTCTGGGGCTGAGATCATGTGACAGATCATGTGACACTTAGATTGCACACAGGTGGACTTTATTTAACTAATTATGTGACTTCTGAAGGTAATTGGTTGCACCAAATCTTATTTAGGGGCTTCATAGCAAAGGGGGTGAATACATATGCGCGCACCACATTTCCTTTATTATTTTGTATAATTTTTTGAAACAAGTTATTTTTTTAATTTCACTTCACCAATTTGGACTATTTTGTGTATGTCCGTTACATGAAATCCATATAAAAATCCATTTAAATTACAGGTTGTAATGCAACAAAATAGGAAGGGGGGTGAATACTTTTGCAAGGCACTCTATATGGAATTCAAAATTACAATGGTTGTTATTGTAGCAGTGCCTTGGTAACCAGGAGAAACACACTGTAGCAGTGCCTTGGTAACCAGGAGAAACACACTGTAGCAGTGCCTTGGTAACCAGGAGAAACACACTGTAGCAATGCCTTGGTAACCAGGAGAAACACACTGTAGCAATGCCTTGGTAACCAGGAGAAACACACTGTAGCAATGCCTTGGTAACCAGGAGAAACACACTGTAGCAATGCCTTGGTAACCAGGAGAAACACACTGTAGCAATGCCTTGGTAACCAGGAGAAACACACTGTAGCAGTGCCTTGGTAACCAGGAGAAACACACTGTAGCAATGCCTTGGTAACCAGGAGAAACACACTGTAGCAGTGCCTTGGTAACCAGGAGAAACACTGTAGCAATGCCTTGGTAACAAGGAGAAACACACTGTAGCAATGCCTTGGTAACCAGGAGAAACACACTGTAGCAATGCCTTGGTAACCAGGAGAAACACACTGTAGCAATGCCTTGGTAACCAGGAGAAACACACTGTAGCAATGCCTTGGTAACCAGGAGAAACACACTGTAGCAGTGCCTTGGTAACCAGGAGAAACACACTTCTTACACAGCCCATCTGAAATTAGCCCACCCAACTACCTCATCCCCATATTGTTATTTATTTTGCTCATTTGCACCCCAGTATCTCTATTTGCACATCATCTCTTGCACATCTATCATTCCAGTATTATACGAAATTGTAACTATTTTGCACTATGGCCTATTTATTACCTTACCTCCATAACTTACTACATTTGCACACACTGTATATATATTTTTCTGTTGTATTTTTTGACTTTATGTTTTGTTTACCCCATATGTAACTCTGTGTTGTTGTTTTTATCGCACTGCTTTGCTTTATCTTGGCCAGGTCGCAGTTGTAAATGAGAACTTGTTCTCAACTGGCTTACCCGGTTAAATAAAGGTGAAAAAATAAATAAAAAGACAGGCAGCACAGATGGAACATGAGGAAACAGCCAGCACAGATGGAACATGAGGAAACAGGCAGCACAGATGGAACATGAGGAAACAGGCAGCACAGATGGAACATCAGGAAACAGGCAGCACAGATGGAACATCAGGAAACAGGCAGCACAGATGGAACATGAGGAAACAGGCAGCACAGATGGAACATGAGGAAACAGGCAGCACAGATGGAACATGAGGAAACAGGCAGCACAGATGGAACATCAGGAAACAGGCAGCACAGATGGAACATGAGGAAACAGGCAGCACAGATGGAACATGAGGAAACAGGCAGCACAGATGGAACATGAGGAAACAGGCAGCACAGATGGAACATCAGGAAACAGGCAGCACAGATGGAACATCAGGAAACAGCCAACACAAGTGGTACCAGGGAGTGGGAAGGTAAAACATAGTAGCTCTAGAACAGTGGGTTGGAGATGATTGCAATCAGTGGTGCCCCCCCCCCCCTTCACAACTCAACCACTGATGACATTAATAGGGGTTTAGAACCGTTTTGTTGTTGTTGGTGTAACAGAGTAAGAAATATATCGTGTTCTATTAGTGAAGTTCGCCTAAATTACTTTCATAAGCATTGAATTCATGTTATTGAGTTCATGTTTGAAATGTCTTATAGCTTCAATGATTCCTATTGACAGGTTTCATTCATGGGTACTTGACTGACATCGTGTGGTTGGTTGACGGTGTTGCATCCTGGCTGCTGTATTATTTTATATTATAATGTGAAGTGTACTTTCGTTGTTTTACCAGCGTTTTCATGCTAACTTGTTAGCTATGCTAGCTCTCGTCCTGTTTGCCGCTCTACACTGTTAGCTAGCTTGTTTTCAACATGTGCGCTATGTACAACCCTAGAAGGTTCAACATTTTTGTTGAGTTTTTTAATCCTTTTATGTTGTAGGAGTGTGAGAGAGGTCATAAGTCAACTAACACTGCTATTGTCTGCCCCCCCCACCCCAAAAAACAGATGGTATGAGCTCCAGTACCATTTTCAATGCCTGCTGATTGGTTGCCGCCAAAAGGAGTTAGAACCGGAAGGTTACGTAGGCATATATTTTGCATATATTATGCTTCCACCTACTGTTTCGAAGTCATGATGAACAGCGCCTTGCAAAAGTATTCATCCCCCTTGGCGTTTTTCCTATTTTGTTGCATTACAACCTGTCATTTAAATAGATTTTTATTTGGATTACATGTAATGGACATACACAAAATAGTCCAAAAATGAAAACATTTTTTTACATTTTTAGTCATTTAGCAGACGCTCTTATCCAGAGCGACTTACAGGAGCAATTAGGGTTAAGTGCCTTGCTCAAGGGCACATCGACAGATTTTTCACCTAGTCAGCTCGGGGATTAGAACCAGCGACTTTTCGGTTACTGGCACAACGCTCTTAACCACTAAGCTACCTGCCGCCCACTAAGCTACCTGCCGCCCTTGTTTCAAAGATTAAAAAATAATAATTACGGAAAAGTGGTGCGTGCATATTGTGATGTCACGAGAGGCTGTGTCCTGGAGGGACGTTACATCCCCCTGAGGTGGCTGCAAACCCAGACAGCTATGGCTCCATCTGCTGGTATGGTCGGGAACTCCACCCCTCTATGGCCAATCTTCCCACGCAGCTGAAACAAATGAGGAGCTGATGAGCTGAAGGTTTGGGAAGGGAAGAGACACACTGAGGGAGTGTGTGGGGGGTGAGGAGACACAGTCTCCAACCTGGGCTCTCTGGAGGACAAGAGTGCTGCACGTCCACTTCCATGAGGAATATAAGGATTTGGAGATACTTACCTTTGGGAAATACTCACCTTTGGATATATGCACCTGTGGAAATACGTGAGAGACATTTGGAAGGACTTTTTGCTGGGTTGGCCACTAGCTGCAACGTGGACTACAGTAAGGCTGGGGAAAAGTTATCTGAGCGAGTGAGAATCATGATTTTGGATGTGGAAGAGACATCCCTGAACTGTTAACCCTTAAAGAGCCACAAGAGAACAGAATTTTGTTATATTTTCGTTAATTTCCCAAGACCTATAATAAAATCCTTGTTTTGTTTGAACCTTGTCTCCTTGCACTACTTGAGCAATCCCGCTGAAAGCTGTGTAGCCTCTCGTGACGTCACAGATGGTGGAGAATACGGGCACGCTCAAGCGTTAATAGTGCATGTCAGAGGAGGATACCGAAGGTTTGATCACCCAGTTTTCCAAGTTGGCCGTAGGCTCCCCGCCGACTGAAATGGAGGACATATTGAAAGCCCTTGTTGCTGGCCAGCAAGCCCAGATACAAGCAAACGTGGCTCTCTTGGAGGAGCAAAAGAAAGCCAACCTTCTGAAGGCAGAGGAATTGCAGTTGCAGAGACAGAGGGTGGTCCAAAATACCCGCCCAATAAAGGCAAGTGACTTTATATCTAAGATGGGAGCTACCGATGACATTGAGGCATACCTGCATGCATTTGAGGCCACGGCCACTAGGGAAGCCTGGCCCAAGCAACAGTGGGTTGGTCTGTTAGCCCCCTTTCTAACCGGGGAATCGCTGAATGCTGTCCGGGACCTGGGCCCTGACCAGGTTACTGACTATGATGCCCTGAAGTCTGAGATCCTCAGCAGATATGGACTCACAAAGTTTGGTATGGCCCAGCGCTTTCACAGCTGGACCTTCCAACCAGACCAACCTCCTCGGGCGCAGATGCATGAACTTGTCCGAATCGCAAGGAAATGGCTGGATCCGCAGAGGAATACAGCAGCGGCGGTGGTGGAGGCCGTTGTGGTGGATCGTTACCTACGCGCCCTGCCTTATGAGGCAAAACGGTTCATCAGTCAACAGGCCTTGACCACGGCTGATCTGACCGTGGAAGCTGTGGAAAAGTACCAGGCCACAGCGGAGATGCTGAATGCTTCCCGAAAAGACCCCAGGAGGGCGGCCCCACCACAAATGGGAAGAACCCGTCCAAAGGACCCCAAGGTCTCGAACCCAGCCACGTCAGGACTTATCCCGGCTCCAGGGGGAGCCAGAAACCAGGCGGGTCCAAGAAGAGTACACCAGGAGGGGGAAACTCGACAGTGTTACCGGTGTGGGGAGATGGGACATATCTCCTGGCAGTGTGGGAAACCAGCCGATGAACCTATGCCCACTGCGGAGTCCTCCAGCTCAGCACCCACACACCGTTTTGCCTCGCTCTTGGGAGTCGTAGATGGCGGCCCAGATCGACCCCCCCACCTGCCCGGTAACTGTGAATCACCATGATGTGGAGGCCTTACTGGATTCTGGTAGCCGGGCCACCCTGGTGCGTAAGGATTTGGTGGGCCCAACGTGTCTGACCCCGGGGAAAGTCCTCCCAGTTTCCTGTGTCCATGGGGACACCAGAGAATACCCCATTACTGAACTTACAATGACCAGCACACGGGGAACCATACACACGACGGCGGGGGTGGTTGATTCCCTCCCCGTCCCTGTCCTAATTGGACGAGACTGCCCAGCCTTTTACCCACTCTGGAGAGAGTCTCAGGAGAGGATAACCCGAGTACCTCGGAAACGGAGAGGCAAGACTCATCCTGGGAAGGCTCCGGTGCAATCCTCCGAGTTACTCACTCCCGCCCGGGCTCTGATAGGGATGGCAGGTGCCCAGACCGACACCGAGACTGGTCCGGATACGGGAGAAGAGAACGCAGCCCAGGAAAGTGCTCCGTTCTCCAGTGAAGAAGACGTCCCAGGCACCCAAGAGCTTCCCCCTCTCACAGGCCAGTATGGTACGGCTCAATTACAAGATCCTACTCTTGCAAATGCCTTAAGAAATGTGCAGGTATTAGAAGGTGTAGTGTTAGGTGATAAGACAAACCCTACTTACCCCCATTTCGCAGTAAACCGGGGGTTAGTATATCAGATAGTCAAGAAAAATGATGAAGTGCATGAACAGCTCCTCGTGCCACAGCCCTATCGGGCCACAGTACTCAACCTAGCACACACACACCCGCTAGGGGCCCACTTGGGGGTAGAGAAGACTAAGGAAAGAATCATGCAACGTTTCTTTTGGCCAGGAGTACACAAAGAGATAGAGAACTACTGCCGTAGTTGCCCTGAGTGTCAGCAGGTTGCACCAAAGCCCACATATAGAAACCCGCTCATTCCCTTGCCCATTATCGAAACTCCTTTTGAGAGGATTGGATTAGACATAGTCGGGCCCTTACCGAAAAGTTCCAGGGGACATCAATACATTCTGGTCATTCTGGACTATGCATCCCGGTACCCGGAGGCCATTCCGCTGAGGAAGGCTACATCCAGACAAATCGCCAAGGAGTTGTTCCGTCTCTCAACTAGTCTGGGAATCCCAAAAGAGATATTGACGGACCAAGGGACTCCATTCATGTCCAGAGTGATGAAAGAACTCTGTGCTTTACTGAAAATCAAACAGCTGAGAACCTCGGTCTACCACCCCCAGACAGATGGCCTAGTCGAACGTTTTAACAAAACACTAAAATCCATGCTGCGGAAAGCGGTAGGGGAAGATGGGCGCAACTGGGATCAGCTGTTACCCTACATATTATTTGCGGTGCGAGAGGTACCTCAGTCTTCTACTGGTTTTTCACCCTTTGAGCTCTTGCTTTCCTACAGACCCAGAGGACTGCTCGACATCGCCAAGGAGGCCTGGGAGGAGCAGCCATGCCAACAGCGGACACTGATCGACCATGTCGGGGCTATGAGGGAGAGAATGAAGGCCATCTATCCCATGATGCGGGAACACCTGGAGGCCAGTCAGCGGCAACAGCAAGCCTCCTACAACAGATCTGCTCAACCCAGGGAGTTTAAGCCGGGGGACAGAGTGCTGGTCCTGGTGCCAACCGTTGAGTGTAAATTCCTGGCAACCTGGCAAGGACCATATGAGGTCATTGAACGCATGGGAGAAGTAAACTACAAGGTGAGGCAACCAGATAAAAGGAAAACTGAGCAGATTTATCATGTTAACCTTTTAAAGAAGTGGCACGCCAGAGAGGCGCTGTTCAGCTGTCTACCCCCCACAGAGACCAAGGAACCGGTGCGAGAAGAGGTTCAGCTGGGTCCAAATCTGTCCCCACATCAACGACAGATGGCCCTGGAACTCGTGGAGCAGAACCAGGATGTCTTCTCCTCCCTTCCCGGTCACACAGAGGTGGTCCAACATGAGATCCGCACCATGCCTGGCCGAACGGTAAACCAGCGCCCGTACCGCGTGCCAGAGGCTCGTAAAGTGGTTATACAGAAGGAGGTAAGGAAGATGCGGGAGTTGGGAGTAATCGAAGAGTCCCACAGTGCCTGGGCAAGTCCCATCGTACTAGTTCCCAAGCCAGACGGTTCAGTACGATTTTGTAATGACTATCGAAAGTTGAATGAAGTGTCTGAATTTGATGCATACCCAATGCCTCGTGTCGATGATTTAATAGACTCCTTGGGGCATGCTCGTTTCCTAACCACTCTTGATCTCACAAAAGGCTACTGGCAGGTGCCCCTGACCCCGGCGTCTAAGGAGAAGACAGCCTTTGCCACCCCGGAGGGGCTCTACCAGTATACCCGACTTCCGTTTGGTCTCCACGGGGCACCTGCCACGTTCCAACGCCTGATGGATCGAGTCCTTGCGCCCCCACAAGAGTGCACGCAGCGGCTTATTTGGATGATGTTGTTATACAAAGTCCGGATTGGGCCAGCCACATACCCCGGGTACAAGCGGTGCTGGATTCGCTCAGGGAAGCAGGGCTCACGGCAAACCCGAAGAAGTGCAAGCTGGCCTTCAGTGAGACAAACTACCTGGGGTACACCATTGGGCGGGGGTTGGTCAAACCACAGGAAGCCAAACTGCGGGCCATACAGGACTGGCCGCAGCCCATCACCAAGAAGCAAGTAAGGTCATTTTTGGGCCTCGCTGGCTACTATAGACGCTTTATTGCAGATTTTGCTACCATAGCTGCACCGTTGACGGAGCTGACGACCAAACGCCACTCACGAATGGTGAAGTGGAACCCTGCGGCGGAGGCGGCTTTCCTCAACCTGAAGCGAGCACTCTGCTCCAGTCCGATCCTGGTAGCACCAGACTTCAAGAAGGAATTCATTGTCCAAGCGGATGCTTCGGAGGTGGGTCTGGGTGCTGTCCTCACCCAGGCACATGACGGTGAAGAACATCCCATTCTCTACCTAAGCAGAAAGTTACTTCCAAGAGAGAAGAACTATTCAACGGTGGAGAAAGAATGTCTGGCTGTAGTCTGGGCCCTGGAGTCCCTTCGGTTCTATCTCCTGGGCCGACGTTTCATGGTGGTATCTGATCACGCCCCTCTGCAGTGGATGGCCAAGAACAAGGAATCAAACAGTAGAGTAACCAGATGGTTTTTGAGCTTGCAACCGTTTAACTTTTCTGTTGTCCACAGGGCTGGCAAGCACCACGGCAATGCGGACGCCCTCTCCCGGCGTGATGCCTTCTTCGCTGCCTTTACACCGACGAGGACGTCGGTCCCGAGGAGGGGGATGTGTGATGTCACGAGAGGCTGTGTCCTGGAGGGACGTTACATCCCCCTGAGGTGGCTGCAAACCCAGACAGCTATGGCTCCATCTGCTGGTATGGTCGGGAACTCCACCCCTCTATGGCCAATCTTCCCACGCAGCTGAAACAAATGAGGAGCTGATGAGCTGAAGGTTTGGGAAGGGAAGAGACACACTGAGGGAGTGTGTGGGGGGTGAGGAGACACAGTCTCCAACCTGGGCTCTCTGGAGGACAAGAGTGCTGCACGTCCACTTCCATGAGGAATATAAGGATTTGGAGATACTTACCTTTGGGAAATACTCACCTTTGGATATATGCACCTGTGGAAATACGTGAGAGACATTTGGAAGGACTTTTTGCTGGGTTGGCCACTAGCTGCAACGTGGACTACAGTAAGGCTGGGGAAAAGTTATCTGAGCGAGTGAGAATCATGATTTTGGATGTGGAAGAGACATCCCTGAACTGTTAACCCTTAAAGAGCCACAAGAGAACAGAATTTTGTTATATTTTCGTTAATTTCCCAAGACCTATAATAAAATCCTTGTTTTGTTTGAACCTTGTCTCCTTGCACTACTTGAGCAATCCCGCTGAAAGCTGTGTAGCCTCTCGTGACGTCACAATATGTATTCACCCCCTTTACTATGAAGCCCCTAAATAAGATCTGGTGCAACCAATTACCTTCAGAAGTCACATAATTAGTTAAATAAAGTCCACCTGTGTGCAATCTAAGTGTCACATGATCTGTCACATGATCTCAGTGTATATATACACCTGTTCTGAAAGGCCACAGATTCTGCAACACCACTAAGCAAGGGGCACCACCAAGCAAGCGGCACCATGAAGACCAAGGAGCTCTCCAAACAGGTCAGTGTCACGAGTTACAAAGCCAGAACCCAGAAGCAGACCAGGACAAGGTAAGTTGAAACGAAGGTGAGTGTTTATTTACAAATTCAAGAGTGATGCTGAATAATCCAGGGAACAGAGCGGGCGGCGTTGATTAGTTGTTGGGGGTGCAGTGGTTGATCCCATCATGGCTCGGCAGCCGCCGACCACCAGGCAGAGGTTGGATGAAGGTTCCGGACGAGTGACTGCAGATGGAACAAAACGGAGGTAAGTAAACAACAAACCAACAAGGTGCAAAAACAACAAAACTACCGCTAGAAGCTCTAAGACTGATACTCTGGTAAACCTACTGTTCATGGCTAACGATCCGGCAGGGAATGGATGTTAGGCCAGAGCCTAAGAAGGGTGATGATCAGGACCAGGTGTGCAGATTGCAGATGGGATGCAGGTGCGGAAATCAAGAGAGCTCCCCGGAGCGTTCCAGAACCCTCTGGAAACTGGAGATCCCGAGCAGAAAAACTAGTCCACAGACAGGACCCGACTCAGACTGCCGGGATCGTTACAGTACCCCCCCTCCGACAACGCCACCGGGCGGACTCCCCGGAGCGCCAGGATGGAGGCGGTAGAAGTCACGGATGAGGTCAGCATCTAGGATCTGTCGCCGCGGAATCCAACTCCTCTCTTCAGGACCATACCCCTCCCAGTCCACGAGATACTGGAAACCCCGGCCCCGCCGTCTGGAATCCATGATGCGTCGCACCGTGTAGGCAGGACCACCTCCGATCATCCGAGGAGGAGGAGGAGGAGGCGGAGGAGGCAACAGAGGACTGAGGAAAACAGGCTTGAGGCAGGAGACATGAAAGGTGGGATGGACTCTGAGCGTCCTCGGGAGTTTGAGTCGAACTGCCACCGGATTGATCACCTTCTCCACCACAAACGGACCAATGAACTTCGGTAACAACTTCCTAGACTCAGTCCGTAAAGGAAGATCCCGTGTGGCCAACCAGACCCTATCTCCGATGGTGTAGGTGGGAGCGGGGACCCGGCGACGATTCGCCTGGAGCTGATACCGGTCCGAAACTCTAAGGAGTGCCTTTCTGGCCCGATGCCAGGTCCGGTGGCAACGACGAATATGGGCCTGAACAGAAGGCACTGAGAGCTCCTTCTCCTGAGAAGGGAACAAGGGAGGTTGGTAGCCATACAGGCACTGGAAGGGAGACATCCCAGTGGCAGATGTAGGGGAGAGTATTGTGGGCATACTCAACCCAAGGCAACTGAGAGACCCAGGAGGTGGGGTTGGAAGAGGCCAGGCAGCGTAGCGTGGATTCCATCTTCTGGTTGGCTCTCTCCGCCTGACCATTAGATTGGGGGTGAAAACCAGATGTGAGACTGACTGTAGCTCCAATGGCCAAACAGAAGGACTTCCAGACAGCAGAGGTAAACTGAGGGCCACGGTCGGAAACGATATCACTGGGCAACCCGTGGACCCTGAAAACCTCCCTAACCAGGATCTCGGACGTCTCCGAGGCAGAGGGAAGCTTGGCAATTGGCACAAAGTGGGCGAACTTGCTGAATCTGTCCACGATAGTCAGAACGACCGTGTTCCCCTCAGAAGCGGGCAACCCAGTGACAAAGTCCAGGGCCAGATGCGACCATGGTCGCCGGGGAATAGGAAGGGGGTGAAGTAGTCCAGAGCTGGGCCGATTGGTACCCTTATTCTGCGCACACACTGGACAGGCAGCAACATAACCCCGAGTATCCTCGGCCATGGCAGGCCACCAAAAAGCGTCTGCGAAGAAACGCCATCGTCCGAGCCACGCCAGGGTGACAAGCCATCTTGCTGGCGTGGGACCATTTGAGGACCGCAGGACGAACCGACTCAGGCACAAACAACCGACCGGGTGGACCGTTACCGGGACCGGGCTGCGTCCGAAGAGCCGCCATCACCTCCTCCTCAATCTTCCACCTAACAGCTCCCACGACGCAGTTCCGGGGAGAATTGTCTCGGTCTTGGACCCACTCTCCTCCGTCTTGGAGAACATCCGAGACAAGGCGTCCGCCTTGCCGTTCTTAGATCCAGGTCGGAACGTCAGGGAAAAAATTGAATCGTCCGAAAAACAACGACCACCTGGCCTGACGGGAGTTGAGACGTCTAGCCCGATTGCACGTAAGCAAGATTCTTGTGGTCCGTCCAGACAATAAACGGTTGCTCCGCCCCCTCCAACCAGTGGCGCCACTCCTCCAAGGCAAGTTTCACCGCGAGAAGCTCCCCGGTTACCCACATCGTAATTCCTCTCCGCAGGCGAAAGGCGACGAGAGTAGTAGGCGCAGGGATGGAGTTTACTGTCCGTGGAGCATCGCTGCGACAGGATGGCGCCAACTCCCACATCAGACGCGTCCACTTCAACGACGAACTGACGGGCCGTGTCCGGTTGAGAGAGAATCGGTGCGTTGGTGAATCGCCTCTTCAAATCCAGAAACGCTCGATCCGCCTCCGGATTCCACTTGAAGCTCCTGATACTGGAAGTCAAGGCAGTTAACGGAGCGGCCACACGGCTGTAATCCCGGATGAATCTGCGGTAGAAATTCGCAAACCCCAAAAATCTCTGGAGCTGCAATCTCGTACCGGGCTGGGCCCATTCCAGAACCACTCTAACCTTCTCCTGGTCCATCCTAATCTCTCCCCTGGAGATGATGTACCCGAGAAAGGATGTCGTGTGGGCGTGAAACTCGCACTTCTCGGCCTTCACGAACAGGCGATTCTCCAACAATCGCTGCAGAACCTGCCGGACATGCTGGACGTGGTCGGAAGGTTCCTTCGAGAAGATCAGAATGTCATCCAGGTAAACAAACACAAAGAGACCGATCATATCTCTCAGGACGTCGTTCACCATACTCTGGAATACCGCTGGAGCATTGGTCAGTCCAAACGGCATCACCTGATACTCGAAGTGACCCATCGGTGTATTGAAACCCGTCAACCACTCGTCTCCCTCTCTGATCCGGACCATGTGATACGCATTGCGTAGGTCTAGCTTGGTGAACACCGTAGCACCCTGTAAGGAGTCGAAGGCAGAACTCATCAAGGGCAGGGGATACTTGTTCTTGACCGTGATGTCATTCAACCCCCGATAATCAATACACGGTCGAAGAGAGCCATCCTTCTTACCCACAAAGAAGAATCCTGCCCCCCAGGGGTGATGACGAGGGACGAACGAGACCAGCAGCTAGGGACTCCTTGATGTAGGTCTCCAAAGCCTCACGTTCAGGGCGGGAGATACTGTATAACCTTCCCTTGGGGTAGACAGCTCCAGGGAACAGGTTGATGGCACAATCATATGGTCGGTGGGGAGGGAGTGACAGAGCCTTCTGCTTACTGAACACTTCCCCCAAATCGTGATATGTCTCGGGAACCAGGGACAAATCTGGGGGGTTTAGCCTCAATCACCTGACTGGGAACCGAATGGGGACAGGCAGTCTTGAGACAGTTAGCATGACAATCAAGGCTCCAACTCGTTACCTTGCCCGTCACCCAATCGAACGTGGGATTGTGTTCCTTCAGCCAGGGGTATCCAAGGACCAGAGGAACATGGGAAGACGGCAGAATGAAGAATGAAATCATCTCCGAATGATTCCCCGACAACAGCATCTTAACCGGTTCAGTCCTCATCGTGATACGTGCCAGACTACTGCCGTTCAGAGTGGTCGCTTCAATGGCTTCCGGCAATTGCTCCTTGGAAAGCCCCAGCTGTTCCACCAACTCGGCATCAAGAAAGCTTCCATCGGCACCTGAATCGATAAAGCGTTAATCGCTAAGCTCTGATTCCTGTTCACAAGGGTAGCCGGGAAACGGGGTCTGACAGAGGTACTGAGAGGTTGAAACTGGCTCGCTAAAAGTCCTCCCAACTTTAGCGAGCCGGGCAGTTTGACGACCGCCGGGAACAAGTGGAGATGTAATGTCCCGAGCTACCACAGTAGAGGCAGCAGTTGGTCTTACGTCTATGTTGACGCTCCTCCTTGGTTAACCCGTGCCGCCCCCACTTGCATGGGTTCAGAATCGGGAGAGAGGACCTCTCCACTAATCCTTTGTGGTGGAGAATGATCGACGTGTTCTGGTCCACCACCCGACCCGACTGGAACCTGAGAAGCTGATCGGTTGGACGGAACCCATTGCTTCTCCCTCCTTCGCTCTCGGACTCGATTATCCACCCGAATAGACAAGGCTACCAAGCTGTCCAGGTCACTAGGCTCCGGATAGGAGATCAACTCATCCTTGAGCTGCTCCGACAGACCCTGGTAAAAGGCCGCTTGCAGAGACTCCTCATTCCACCCACTCTCCACAGCCAACGTCTTGAACTCGATCACGAAGTCGGCCACGCTGCGAGTTCCTTGGCGAAGCGAAAACAGGCGCCTAGCTGCGTCCCTCCCTCGGACGGAATGGTCGAAGAGCTTCCTCATCTCGGCCGTGAACCCCTGGTATGAAGCCATGCAGGGATCCTGTCGTTCCCAAACGGCTGAAGCCCACTCCAGCGCTCGACCACGCAGCAACTCAATCACAAAGGCTATCCTAGCCTTGTCTGTGGCATAAGAGTAGGGCTGTAGATCGAACACTAATCCACACTGCATAAGGAAGGAACGGCATCTTCCCAGCTCCCCCTCATATTTATCCGGCGTCGGAACCTTGGGCTCACGGAAGGACACAGCTCCAGAAGCGGCAGGCGAGATGGGTGAAACCGGTAGTGGATCCTCCACCGGACTCTTGCGTTGGTTCTGGACCTCCGTCAGACCGGTAGAAAGGTTCCGAACTGACAACGCGATCTCCTGTAGTACCGTGCTATGATGGCCCAACATCTTCTCCTGATGGGTAATGGCATGGCGAACAGATTCCAGGTCCGCTGGGTTCATTACTGGCCGGATCGTTCTGTCACGAGTTACAAAGCCAGAACCCAGAAGCAGACCAGGACAAGGTAAGTTGAAACGAAGGTGAGTGTTTATTTACAAATTCAAGAGTGATGCTGAATAATCCAGGGAACAGAGCGGGCGGCGTTGATTAGTTGTTGGGGGTGCAGTGGTTGATCCCATCATGGCTCGGCAGCCGCCGACCACCAGGCAGAGGTTGGATGAAGGTTCCGGACGAGTGACTGCAGATGGAACAAAACGGAGGTAAGTAAACAACAAACCAACAAGGTGCAAAAACAACAAAACTACCGCTAGAAGCTCTAAGACTGATACTCTGGTAAACCTACTGTTCATGGCTAACGATCCGGCAGGGAATGGATGTTAGGCCAGAGCCTAAGAAGGGTGATGATCAGGACCAGGTGTGCAGATTGCAGATGGGATGCAGGTGCGGAAATCAAGAGAGCTCCCCGGAGCGTTCCAGAACCCTCGGGAAACTGGAGATCCCGAGCAGAAAAACTAGTCCACAGACAGGACCCGACTCAGACTGCCGGGATCGTTACAGTCAGGGACAAAGTTGTGGAGAAGTACAGATCAGGGTTGGGTTATAAAAAAATATCTGAAACTTTGAACATCCCACGGAGCAACATTAAAACCATTATTAAAAAATGGAAAGAATATGGCACCACAACAAACCTGCCAAGAGAGGGCCGCCCACCAAAACTCACGGACCAGGCAAGGAGGGCATTAATCAGAGAGGCAACAAAGAGACCAAAGATAACCCTGAAGGAGCTGCAAAGCTCCACAGCAGAGATTGGAGTATCTGTCCATAGGACCACTTTAAGCCGTACACTCCACAGAGCTGGGCTTTACGGAAGAGTGGCCAGAACAAAGCCATTGCTTCGAGAAAATAATAAGCAAACACGTTTGGTGTTCGCCAAAAGGCATGTGGGAGACTCCCCAAACATCTGGAAGAAGGGACTCTGGTCAGATGAGACTAAAATTGAGCTTTTTGGACATCAAGGAAAACGCTATGTCTGGCACAAACCCAACACCTCTCATCACCCCGAGAACACCATCCCCACAGTGAAGCATGGTGGTGGCAGCATCATGCTGTGGGGATGTTTTTCATCGGCAGGGACTGGGAAACTGGCCAGAATTGAAGGAATGATGGATAGCGCTAAATACAGGGAAATTCTTGAGGGAAACCTGTTTCAGTCTTCCAGAGATTTGAGACTGGGACGGAGGTTCACCTTCCAGCAAGACAATGACCCTAAGCATACTGCTAAAGCAACACTTGAGTGGTTTAATGGGAATGTACTCCAGCGGAACCCATCCAACTTGAAGGAGCTGGAGCAGTTTTGTCTTGAAGAATGGGCAAAAATCCCAGTGGCTAGATGTGCCAAGCTTGTAGAGACATACCCCAAGAGACTTGCAGCTGTAATTGCTGCAAAAGGTGGCTCTACAAAGTATTGACTTTGGGGGGGGGTGAATAGTTATGCACGCTCAAGTTTTCTGTGTTTTTGTCTTATTTCTTGTTTGTTTCACAATAAAAAATATTTTGCATCTTCAAAGTGGTAGGCATGTTATGTAAATGAAATTATACAAACCCCCCCCCCCAAAAATCCATTTTAATTCCAGGTTGTAAGGCAACAAAATAGGAAAAATGCCAAGTGGGGTGAATATTTTCATAAGCCACTGTATTTAGGCACATAGCCTCTGGTACTTAAGGATCCTGCTTTTAAACGAAGGATTTGGAGGAGGGATGGAGGGAGGGTGTAGATCCAGTATGGTGCCTTACCACAGACATACATTACAGATGGGTAACAGTGTTACAAGCAGGGTACAACAACTTGGAAATACAACCACTCCTCAACCACCACAAGGTGGCGATAAAGGGTTGTGTTTCAGAAGTAGTCCTGCTCCACTCCTCAACCACCACGAGGTGGCGATAAAGGGTTGTGTTTCAGAAGTAGTCCTGCTCCACTCCTCAACCACCACGAGGTGGCGATAAAGGGTTGTGTTTCAGAAGTAGTCCTGCTCCACTCCTCAACCACCACAAGGTGGCGATAAAGGGTTGTGTTTCAGAAGTAGTCCTTACTCCACTCCTCAACCACCACAAGGTGGCGATAAAGGGTTGTGTTTCAGAAGTAGTCCTGCTCCACTCCTCAACCACCACAAGGTGGCGATAAAGGGTTGTGTTTCAGAAGTAGTCCTGCTCTACTCCTCAACCACCACGAGGTGGCGATAAAGGGTTGTGTTTCAGAAGTAGTCCTGCGCTACTCCTCAACCACCACGAGGTGGCGATAAAGGGTTGTGTTTCAGAAGTAGTCCTGCTCCACTCCTCAACCACCACAAGGTGGCGATAAAGGGTTGTGTTTCAGAAGTAGTCCTGCTCCACTCCTCAACCACCACAAGGTGGCGATAAAGGGTTGTGTTTCAGAAGTAGTCCTGCTCCACTCCTCAACCACCACAAGGTGGCGATAAAGGGTTGTGTTTCAGAAGTAGTCCTGCTCCACTCCTCAACCACCACGAGGTGGCGATAAAGGGTTGTGTTTCAGAAGTAGTCCTGCTCCACTCCTCAACCACCACGAGGTGGCGATAAAGGGTTGTGTTTCAGAAGTAGTCCTGCTCCACTCCTCAACCACCACGAGGTGGCGATAAAGGGTTGTGTTTCAGAAGTAGTCCTGCTCCACTCCTCAACCACCACAAGGTGGCGATAAAGGGTTGTGTTTCAGAAGTAGTCCTGCTCTACTCCTCAACCACCACGAGGTGGCGATAAAGGGTTGTGTTTCAGAAGTAGTCCTGCTCCACTCCTCAACCACCACGAGGTGGCGATAAAGGGTTGTGTTTCAGAAGTAGTCCTGCTCTACTCCTCAACCACCACGAGGTGGCGATAAAGGGTTGTGTTTCAGAAGTAGTCCTGCTCCACTCCTCAACCACCACAAGGTGGCGATAAAGGGTTGTGTTTCAGAAGTAGTCCTGCTCCACTCCTCAACCACCACGAGGTGGCGATAAAGGGTTGTGTTTCAGAAGTAGTCCTGCTCCACTCCTCAACCACCACAAGGTGGCGATAAAGGGTTGTGTTTCAGAAGTAGTCCTGCTCCACTCCTCAACCACCACAAGGTGGCGATAAAGGGTTGTGTTTCAGAAGTAGTCCTGCTCCACTCCTCAACCACCACGAGGTGGCGATAAAGGGTTGTGTTTCAGAAGTAGTCCTGCTCCACTCCTCAACCACCACGAGGTGGCGATGAAGGGTTGTGTTTCAGAAGTAGTCCTGCTCCACTCCTCAACCACCACGAGGTGGCGATAAAGGGTTGTGTTTCAGAAGTAGTCCTGCTCCACTCCTCAACCACCACAAGGTGGCGATAAAGGGTTGTGTTTCAGAAGTAGTCCTGCTCCACTCCTCAACCACCACGAGGTGGTGATAAAGGGTTGTGTTTCAGAAGTAGTCCTGCTCCACTCCTCAACCACCACAAGGTGGCGATAAAGGGTTGTGTTTCAGAAGTAGTCCTGCTCCACTCCTCAACCACCACGAGGTGGCGATAAAGGGTTGGGTTTCAGAAGTAGTCCTGCTCCACTCCTCAACCACCACAAGGTGGCGATAAAGGGTTGTGTTTCAGAAGTAGTCCTGCTCTACTCCTCAACCACCACGAGGTGGCGATAAAGGGTTGTGTTTCAGAAGTAGTCCTGCTCCACTCCTCAACCACCACGAGGTGGCGAAAAAGGGTTGTGTTTCAGAAGTAGTCCTGCGCTACTCCTCAACCACCACGAGGTGGCGATAAAGGGTTGTGTTTCAGAAGTAGTCCTGCTCCACTCCTCAACCACCACGAGGTGGCGATAAAGGGTTGTGTTTCAGAAGTAGTCCTGCTCCACTCCTCAACCACCACAAGGTGGCGATAAAGGGTTGTGTTTCAGAAGTAGTCCTGCTCCACTCCTCAACCACCACAAGGTGGCGATAAAGGGTTGTGTTTCAGAAGTAGTCCTGCTCCACTCCTCAACCACCACGAGGTGGCGATAAAGGGTTGTGTTTCAGAAGTAGTCCTGCTCCACTCCTCAACCACCAAAAGGTGGCGATAAAGGGTTGTGTTTCAGAAGTAGTCCTGCTCCACTCCTCAACCACCACGAGGTGGCGATAAAGGGTTGTGTTTCAGAAGTAGTCCTGCTCCACTCCTCAACCACCACAAGGTGGCGATAAAGGGTTGTGTTTCAGAAGTAGTCCTGCTCCACTCCTCAACCACCACGAGGTGGCGATAAAGGGTTGTGTTTCAGAAGTAGTCCTGCTCCACTCCTCAACCACCACAAGGTGGCGATAAAGGGTTGTGTTTCAGAAGTAGTCCTGCTCCACTCCTCAACCACCACGAGGTGGCGATAAAGGGTTGTGTTTCAGAAGTAGTCCTGCTCCACTCCTCAACCACCACAAGGTGGCGATAAAGGGTTGTGTTTCAGAAGTAGTCCTGCTCTACTCCTCAACCACCACGAGGTGGCGATAAAGGGTTGTGTTTCAGAAGTAGTCCTGCTCCACTCCTCAACCACCACGAGGTGGCGATAAAGGGTTGTGTTTCAGAAGTAGTCCTGCGCTACTCCTCAACCACCACGAGGTGGCGATAAAGGGTTGTGTTTCAGAAGTAGTCCTGCTCCACTCCTCAACCACCACGAGGTGGCGATAAAGGGTTGTGTTTCAGAAGTAGTCCTGCTCCACTCCTCAACCACCACGAGGTGGCGATAAAGGGTTGTGTTTCAGAAGTAGTCCTGCTCCACTCCTCAACCACCACGAGGTGGCGATAAAGGGTTGTGTTTCAGAAGTAGTCCTGCTCCACTCCTCAACCACCACGAGGTGGCGATAAAGGGTTGTGTTTCAGAAGTAGTCCTGCTCCACTCCTCAACCACCACGAGGTGGCGATAAAGGGTTGTGTTTCAGAAGTAGTCCTGCTCCACTCCTCAACCACCACTAGGTGGCGATAAAGGGTTGTGTTTCAGAAGTAGTCCTGCTCCACTCCTCAACCACCACGAGGTGGCGATAAAGGGTTGTGTTTCAGAAGTAGTCCTGCTCCACTCCTCAACCACCACAAGGTGGCGATAAAGGGTTGTGTTTCAGAAGTAGTCCTGCTCCACTCCTCAACCACCACGAGGTGGCGATAAAGGGTTGTGTTTCAGAAGTAGTCCTGCTCCACTCCTCAACCACCACAAGGTGGCGATAAAGGGTTGTGTTTCAGAAGTAGTCCTGCTCTACTCCTCAACCACCACGAGGTGGCGATAAAGGGTTGTGTTTCAGAAGTAGTCCTGCTCCACTCCTCAACCACCACGAGGTGGCGATAAAGGGTTGTGTTTCAGAAGTAGTCATGCGCTACTCCTCAACCACCACGAGGTGGCGATAAAGGGTTGTGTTTCAGAAGTAGTCCTGCTCCACTCCTCAACCACCACAAGGTGGCGATAAAGGGTTGTGTTTCAGAAGTAGTCCTGCTCCACTCCTCAACCACCACAAGGTGGCGATAAAGGGTTGTGTTTCAGAAGTAGTCCTGCTCCACTCCTCAACCACCACGAGGTGGCGATAAAGGGTTGTGTTTCAGAAGTAGTCCTGCTCCACTCCTCAACCACCACAAGGTGGCGATAAAGGGTTGTGTTTCAGAAGTAGTCCTGCTCCACTCCTCAACCACCACGAGGTGGCGATAAAGGGTTGTGTTTCAGAAGTAGTCCTGCTCCACTCCTCAACCACCACAAGGTGGCGATAAAGGGTTGTGTTTCAGAAGTAGTCCTGCTCTACTCCTCAACCACCACAAGGTGGCGATAAAGGGTTGTGTTTCAGAAGTAGTCCTGCTCCACTCCTCAACCACCACGAGGTGGCGATAAAGGGTTTTGTTTCAGAAGTAGTCCTGCTCCACTCCTCAACCACCACAAGGTGGCGATAAAGGGTTGTGTTTCAGAAGTAGTCCTGCTCCACTCCTCAACCACCACGAGGTGGCGATAAAGGGTTGTGTTTCAGAAGTAGTCCTGCTCCACTCCTCAACCACCACAAGGTGGCGATAAAGGGTTGTGTTTCAGAAGTAGTCCTGCTCCACTCCTCAACCACCACGAGGTGGCGATAAAGGGTTGTGTTTCAGAAGTAGTCCTGCGCTACTCCTCAACCACCACGAGGTGGCGATAAAGGGTTGTGTTTCAGAAGTAGTCCTGCTCCACTCCTCAACCACCACAAGGTGGCGATAAAGGGTTGTGTTTCAGAAGTAGTCCTGCGCTACTCCTCAACCACCACGAGGTGGCGATAAAGTGTTGTGTTTCAGAAGTAGTCCTGCTCCACTCCTCAACCACCACAATTCGTTGTACAAAAGATACAGGGTATATTGGTATATTGGTATATTTTTGAAGGATAACAATTCAATGTAATGGATGGAGGGGTGGAGGGATTGAGGAGTGGGGGATGGAGGGGTGGGATGGAGGAGTGGGGGTGGAGGGATGGAGGGGTGGGAGTGGAGGGATGGAGGACTGGAATGATGGCTTCAGAGACCAAGTCCGTATCACAAATGGCACCCTGTTCCCTATATAGTGCACTATTTTGACCAGGGCTATGTAGGGAATAGGGCGCCATTTGGGATGTAGCCCAAGGCCATTATACCTCTGAGTATTCCACAGTACACACCATTATACCTCTGAGTATTCCACAGTACACACCATTATACCTCTGAGTATTCCACAGTACACACATTTACATTACATTTACGTCATTTAGCAGACGCTCTTATCCAGAGCGACTTACAGTTAGTGAATACATATATATATATATTTTTTTATACTGGCCCCCCGTGGGAATCGAACCCACAACCCTGGCGTTGCAAACGCCATGCTCTATCAACTGAGCTACATCCCTGCCGGCCATTCCCTCCCCTACCCTGGACGACGCTGGGCCAATTGTGCGCCGCCCCATGGGTCTCCCAGTCGCGGCCGGCTGCGACAGAGCCTGGATTCGAACCAGGATATCTAGTGGCACAGTTAGCACTGCGATGCGGCGCCTTAGACCACTGCGCCACTCAGGAGCCTAGCCATTATACCTCTGAGTATTCCACAGTACACTGAGTATTCCACAGTACACACCATTATACCTCTGAGTATTCCACAGTACACACCATTATACCTCTGAGTATTCCACAGTACACACCATTATACCTCTGAGTATTCCACAGTACACTGAGTATTCCACAGTACACACCATTATACCTCTGAGTATTCCACAGTACACACCATTATACCTCTGAGTATTCCATAGTACACTGAGTATTCCACAGTACACACCATTATACCTCTGAGTATTCCACAGTACACTGAGTATTCCACAGTACACACCATTATACCTCTGAGTATTCCACAGTACACACAATTATACCTCTGAGTATTCCACAGTACACACCATCATACCTCTGAGTATTCCACAGTACACACCATTATACCTCTGAGTATTCCACAGTACACACCATTATACCTCTGAGTATTCCACAGTACACACCATTATACCTCTGAGTATTCCACAGTACACACCACTATACATCTGAGTATTCCACAGTACACACCATTATACCTCTGAGTATTCCACAGTACACTGAGTATTCCACAGTACACACCATTATACCTCTGAGTATTCCACAGTACACACCACTATACCTCTGAGTATTCCACAGTACACACCATTATACCTCTGAGTATTCCACAGTACACTGAGTATTCCACAGTACACACCATTATACCTCTGAGTATTCCACAGTACACACCATTATACCTCTGAGTATTCCACAGTACACACCATTATACCTCTGAGTATTCCACAGTACACACCACTATACCTCTGAGTATTCCACAGTACACACCATTATACCTCTGAGTATTCCACAGTACACTGAGTATTCCACAGTACACACCATTATACCTCTGAGTATTCCACAGTACACACCATTATACCTCTGAGTATTCCACAGTACACACCATTATACCTCTGAGTATTCCACAGTACACACCATTATACCTCTGAGTATTCCACAGTACACACCATTATACCTCTGAGTATTCCACAGTACACACCATTATACCTCTGAGTATTCCACAGTACACACCATTATACCTCTGAGTATTCCACAGTACACACCATTATACCTCTGAGTATTCCACAGTACACACCATTATACCTCTGAGTATTCCACAGTACACACCATTATACCTCTGAGTATTCCACAGTACACTGAGTATTCCACAGTACACACCATTATACCTCTGAGTATTCCACAGTACACTGAGTATTCCACAGTACACACCATTATACCTCTGAGTATTCCACAGTACACTGAGTATTCCACAGTACACACCATTATACCTCTGAGTATTCCACAGTACACACCATTATACCTCTGAGTATTCCACAGTACACACCATTATACCTCTGAGTATTCCACAGTACACACCATTATACCTCTGAGTATTCCACAGTACACACCATTATACCTCTGAGTATTCCACAGTACACACCATTATACCTCTGAGTATTCCACAGTACACACCATTATACCTCTGAGTATTCCACAGTACACACCATTATACCTCTGAGTATTCCACAGTACACACCATTATACCTCTGAGTATTCCACAGTACACACCATTATACCTCTGAGTATTCCACAGTACACACCATTATACCTCTGAGTATTCCACAGTACACACCATTATACCTCTGAGTATTCCACAGTACACACCATTATACCTCTGAGTATTCCACAGATCGTCTCATGGCGCTCCGCTCCCTCTAGAGGACAGATAAAGAGGGAGAGAGGGAGTCCATGGAACATTCCTCTCGTGCCATAGTCTGATGTGCCTAAACACATAAATCAATGACAGATGTGTACCAGCGCTACAAGCAGGGTAAAACAACCTGGAAATACAACCACTCCTCAACCACCACGAGGTGGCGATAAAGGGTTGTGTTTCAGAAGTAGTCCTGCTCCACTCCTCAACCACCACAAGGTGGCGATAAAGGATTGTGTTTCAGAAGTAAGGTGCAGATTTCCAAGAACAGTGGAAAAGGTATTTTGCCAGGTATTTGACAGGCATTGAAATCACAGGGCATCATGTCAAGCTGGTACTACACATCTGAAACACTAAAATACTCTATTCGTTGGTCCATTAGAGAGATGTTTTTAGAATCTCCCCAACAGAGTACAAGATAAATATACAGGTGGCTGGGTTTTCTGTGCATCGGCAAGACAGAACAGCTACCTCCGGTAAGACAAAGGGGTGGTGGTCTGTGTCTTTTTGTCAATAACAGCTGGTGCGCGAAATCTAATATTAAGGAAGGTTTTGCTTGCCTGAGGTAGAGTACCTCATGATAAGCTGTAGACCACACTATTTACCAAGAGAGTTTTCATCTATATTATTCATAACTGTTTATTTACCACCACAAACCAATGCTGGCACTAAGACCGCACTCAACGAGCTGTATAAGGCCATAAGCAAATGCTCATCCAGAGGCGGCGCTCCTAGTGGCCGGGGACTTTAATGTAGGCAAACTTTAATCCGTTTAACCTTATTTTTACCAGCATGTAACATGTGCAACCAGAGGAAAAACAATTCTAGACCACCTTTACTCCACACACAGAGATGCGTACAAAGCTCTCCCTTGTTCTCCATTTGGCAAATCTGACCATAATTCAATCCTCCTGATTCTTGCTTACAAGCAAAAACGAAAGCAGGAAGCATCAGTGACTCTGTTAATAAAGAAGTGGTCAGATGACACGGATGCTAAGCTACAGGACTGTTTTGCTAGCACACACTGGAATATGTTCCGGGATTCATCTGATAACATTGAGGAGTACACCACAACAGTCACCGGCTTCATCAGTAAGTGCATCGATGACGTCGTCCCCACAGTGACCGTACGTACATACCCCAACCAGAAGCCATGGATTACAGGCAACATCCGCACTGAGCTAAAGGGTAGAGCTGCCGCTTTCAAGGAGTGGTCGCTTATAAGAAATGCCCTGTCTGTAATAGCAACATGTTTCAAGCAGACCATCATCGTCCCTGTGCCCAAGAACACCAAGGTAACCTGCCTAAATGACTACCGACCCGTAGCACTCACGTCTGTAGCCATGAAGTGGTTTGAAAGGCTGGTCATGGCTCACATCAACACCATTATCCCAGAAACCCTAGACCCACTCCAATTCGCATACTGCCCCAACAGATCCACAGATGACGCAATCTCTATTGCGCTCCACACTGCCCTTTCACACCTGGACAAAAGGAACACCTATGTGAGAATGCTATTCATTGACTACAGTTCAGCATTCAACACCATAGTGCCCTCAAAGCTCATCACTAAGCTAAGGACCCTGGGACTAAACACCTCACTCTGCAACTGGATCCTGGACTTCCTGACGGCCGCCTCCAGGTGGTAAGGGTAGGCAACAACACATCTGCCACGCTGATCCTCAACACAGGGGCCCCTCAGGGGTGCGTGCTCAGTCCCCTCCTGTACTCTCTGTTCACCCATGACTGCATGGCCAAGCACAACTCCAACACCATCATTAAGTTTGCTGATGACACAACGGTGGTAGGCCTGATCACCGACGATGATGAGACAGCCTATAGGGAGGAGATCAGAGACCTGGCCGTGTGGTGCCAGGACAACAACCTCTCCCTCAACGTGACCAAGACAAAGGAGATGATCGTGGACTACAGGAAAAGGAGGGCCGAACACGCCCCCATTCTCATCGATGGGGCTGTAGTGGAGCAGGTCGCGAGCTTCAAGTTCCTTCGTGTCCAAACACACCAACACAGTCGTGAAGAGGGCACGACAAAGCCTATTCCCCCTCAGTGGACTGAAAAGATTTGGCATGGGTCCTCAGATCCTCAAAAAGTTATACAGCTGCACCATCGAGAGCATCCTGACGGGTTGCGTCACCGCCTGGTATGGCAACTGCTCGGCATCCGACCACAAGGCGCTACAGAGGGTAGTG
>NW_025534541.1:0-55000 GCF_020615455.1 Coregonus clupeaformis | reverse complement strand
GATTTTGCTGTGGTCTGATAGGGGTGTCAGTGGGCTGACTGTGAACGCTCTGAGAGACTCTGGGCTGAGGTCAGTGATAAAGTAGTCTACAGTAAAGTAGTCAGTGATAAAGTAGTCTCTCTCTCTCTCTCTCTCTCTCTCTCTCTCTCTCTCTCTCTCTCTCTCTCTCTCTCTCTCTCTCTCTGTCTCTTCTCTCTCTCTCTCTCTCTCTCTCTCTCTCTCTCTCTCTCTCTCTCTCTCTCTCTCTCTCTCTCTCTCTCTCTCTCTCTCCTCTGTCTCTCTTTCTCTTTCTCTCTCTCTCTCTCTCTCTCTCTCTCTCAATTCAATTCAATTCAAGCTGCTTTATTGGCATGAAAAACATTGCGTCAATATTGCCAAAGCAACAATGTATACAATATACATTGTAAAAAAATAATAATAAATAATAACAAATTATAATAAAAATGGTAGTAAATAATGATAAATAAAAAACAACAATAAAATGGTAACAGTCAATAGTATAAATATCTCTCTCTCTCTCTCTCTCTCTCTCTCTCTCTCTCTCTCTTCTACTGTTTTCACTCTCTCTCTCCTCACAATTCTCTCTCTCTCTCTCACTCCACTGTTTTCACTCTTTCTCTCTCTTCACAGCTCTCTCTCTCTTTCGCTCTGACTCACTCCACTGTTTTCACTCTCTCTCTTCTCACAATTCACTTTCTCTCTCGTTCTGTCTCACTCCACTGTTTTCACTCTCTCTTTCTCTATCCTCACAACTCTCTCTCTGCCTCACTCGACTGTTTTCACTATTTCTCTCCTCACAATTCTCTCTCTCTCTCTCACTCCACTGTTTTCACTCTTTCTCTCTCTTCACAGCTCTCTCTCTCTTTCGCTCTGACTCACTCCACTGTTTTCACTCTCTCTCTTCTCACAATTCACTTTCTCTCTCGTTCTGTCTCACTCCACTGTTTTCACTCTCTCTTTCTCTATCCTCACAACTCTCTCTCTGCCTCACTCGACTGTTTTCACTATTTCTCTCTCCTCACAACTCTCTCTCTCTCTCTCACTCCACTGTTTCACTCTCTCTCTCCTCACAACTGTCTCTCTTTCGCTCTGCCTCACTCCACTGTTTTCACTCTTTCTCTCTCCTCACAACTCTCTCTCTCTCTCACTCCACTGTTTTCACCTTTTATCTCTCTCTCTCTCTCTCTCTCTCTCTCTCTCTCTCTCTCTCTCTCTCTCTCTCTCTCTCTCTCTCTCTCTCTCTCTCTCTCTCTCTCTCTCTCTCTCTCTCTCCTCCCTCCCTCTCTCTCTCTCTCTCTCTCTCTCTCTCTCTCTCTCTCTCTCTCTCTCTCTCCCTCCCCCCCTCCCTCTCCCTCTCCCTCTCTCTCTCTCTCTCTCTCTCTCGCTCTCTCTCCAGACCTGTAAGACAATCAGAGATTAACAAGGTCCTAGTCTAGTCAACAGAAGAAGCGACCAGTCTATTGAGAAGTCTTCCTCACGTTGAAACAGAGAACCACGTGCCCCAACCCTCTGTGTTGTGTTGTGTGGGCACAACAGAGAAGATCTGATCAAGCAGACCTGATTCTAATTTGGCACTGCTCTCCTCTACCCATCTCCCTCTCTTGTCCTGACTAACAGGGTTAGATAACGACCCCGTCCCAGCTCGTTTAAATAATCACCTTTTTCATATCAACAGACAACAGCAGACGAGGAGAGAGAGAGGAGGAGGCGGAGGCTGGCAGTAGTTGTAGTGGAAGGAGATGGCTGCGTTCATTCACCGTTCACTTTTCTCTATCACGTCACGCCATCAGGCTGCTTCCACCGGGTTGACAACGTTAGGGAAAGGGAAGGAGGGGAAATCTAAGTCACGGAAAGCAAAAACGGCCACACAAAATGTGAAACATAAACATTGTGACATTTAAGTGCAGCTGGGGGATCTAATGTTAGCTTACCATGTGTGAGGGTAATTACTGGGTGCAATGAGGACTGGAGGACTGGAGGACTAGAGGACTGGAGGACTGGAGGACTGGAGGACTGGAGGACTGAAGGACTGGAGGACTGGAGAACTGGAGGACTGGAGGACTGGAGGACTGAAGGCTGGGTGGAAGAGAAACGCTCTGAGGGGGCAGACACACATTAATCACACTGGGGAAACGTCCTGTTACTCCTCACAACCCTTAAACAGAAATACACACCAATAAGGGCACAATCTATAAGATTTCCTACTGTTCAAATGGTCATTTCATACCCATTGATTATTCTAGGAAACGTCCTTTAACCCTCCTCATCTCACTGCTAAACAATAGTACATACTGGTAGTCTTTAAAGATGGAAACCATAGATAGTAGGGGGAACAGCACCACTCTCTGCCCCACCTCAGACAGTAGGAGGAACAGCACCACTCTCTGCCCCACCTCAGACAGTAGGGGAACAGCACCACTCTCTGCCCCACCTCAGACAGTAGGGGAACAGCACCACTCTCTGCCCCACCTCAGACAGTAGGAGGAACAGCACCACTCTCTGCCCCACCTCAGACAGTAGGGGAACAGCACCACTCTCTGCCCCACCTCAGACAGTAGGGGAACAGCACCACTCTCTGCCCCACCTCAGACAGTAGGGGAACAGCACCACTCTCTGCCCCACCTCAGACAGTAGGGGAACAGCACCACTCTCTGCCCCACCTCAGACAGTAGGAGGAACAGCACCCCTCTCTGCCCCACCTCAGACAGTAGGAGGAACAGCACCCCTCTCTGCCCCACCTCAGACAGTAGGAGGAACAGCACCCCTCTCTGCCCCACCTCAGACAGTAGGAGGAACAGCACCCCTCTCTGCCCCACCTCAGACAGTAGGAGGAACAGCACCCCTCTCTGCCCCACCTCAGACAGTAGGAGGAACAGCACCACTCTCTGCCCCACCTCAGACAGTAGGGGAACAGCACCACTCTCTGCCCCACCTCAGACAGTAGGGGAACAGCACCACTCTCTGCCCCACCTCAGACAGTAGGAGGAACAGCACCACTCTCTGCCCCACCTCAGACAGTAGGGGAACAGCACCACTCTCTGCCCCACCTCAGACAGTAGGGGAACAGCACCACTCTCTGCCCCACCTCAGACAGTAGGGGAACAGCACCACTCTCTGCCCCACCTCAGACAGTAGGGGAACAGCACCACTCTCTGCCCCACCTCAGACAGTAGGAGGAACAGCACCACTCTCTGCCCCACCTCAGACAGTAGGGGAACAGCACCACTCTCTGCCCCACCTCAGACAGTAGGGGAACAGCACCACTCTCTGCCCCACCTCAGACAGTAGGGGAACAGCACCACTCTCTGCCCCACCTCAGACAGTAGGGGAACAGCACCACTCTCTGCCCCACCTGAGACAGTAGGGGAACAGCACCACTCTCTGCCCCACCTCAGACAGTAGGGGAACAGCACCACTCTCTGCCCCACCTCAGACAGTAGGGGAACAGCACCCCTCTCTGCCCCACCTCAGACAGTAGGGGAACAGCACCACTCTCTGCCCCACCTCAGACAGTAGGAGGAACAGCACCACTCTCTGCCCCACCTCAGACAGTAGCGGAACAGCACCACTCTCTGACCCACCTCAGACAGTAGGGGAACAGCACCACTCTCTGCCCCACCTCAGACAGTAGGAGGAACAGCACCCCTCTCTGCCCCACCTCAGACAGTAGGAGGAACAGCACCCCTCTCTGCCCCACCTCAGACAGTAGGAGGAACAGCACCCCTCTCTGCCCCACCTCAGACAGTAGGAGGAACAGCACCCCTCTCTGCCCCACCTCAGACAGTAGGAGGAACAGCACCCCTCTCTGCCCCACCTCAGACAGTAGGAGGAACAGCACCCCCTCTCTGCCCCACCTCAGACAGTAGGAGGAACAGCACCACTCTCTGCCCCACCTCAGACAGTAGGGGAACAGCACCACTCTCTGCCCCACCTCAGACAGTAGGGGAACAGCACCACTCTCTGCCCCACCTCAGACAGTAGGAGGAACAGCACCACTCTCTGCCCCACCTCAGACAGTAGGGGAACAGCACCACTCTCTGCCCCACCTCAGACAGTAGGGGAACAGCACCACTCTCTGCCCCACCTCAGACAGTAGGAGGAACAGCACCCCTCTCTGCCCCACCTCAGACAGTAGGGGAACAGCACCACTCTCTGCCCCACCTCAGACAGTAGGAGGAACAGCACCACTCTCTGCCCCACCTCAGACAGTAGGGGAACAGCACCACTCTCTGCCCCACCTCAGACAGTAGGGGAACAGCACCACTCTCTGCCCCACCTCAGACATTTGGGGAACAGCACCACTCTCTGCCCCACCTCAGACAGTAGGGGGAACAGCACCACTCTCTGCCCCACCTCAGAGAGTAGGGGAACAGCACCACTCTCTGCCCCACCTCAGACAGTAGGGGAACAGCACCACTCTCTGCCCCACCTCAGACAGTAGGGGAACAGCACCCCTCTCTGCCCCACCTCAGACATTTGGGGAACAGCACCACTCTCTGCCCCACCTCAGACAGTAGGGGGAACAGCACCACTCTCTGCCCCACCTCAGACAGTAGGGGAACAGCACCACTCTCTGCCCCACCTCAGACAGTAGGGGAACAGCACCACTCTCTGCCCCACCTCAGACAGTAGGGGAACAGCACCACTCTCTGCCCCACCTCAGACAGTAGGAGGAACAGCACCACTCTCTGCCCCACCTCAGACAGTAGGAGGAACAGCACCACTCTCTGCCCCACCTCAGACAGTAGGGGAACAGCACCACTCTCTGCCCCACCTAAGACAGTAGGGGAACAGCACCACTCTCTGCCCCACCTCAGACAGTAGGGGAACAGCACCACTCTCTGCCCCACCTCAGACAGTAGGGGAACAGCACCACTCTCTGCCCCACCTCAGACAGTAGGGGAACAGCACCACTCTCTGCCCCACCTCAGACAGTAGAGGAACAGCACCACTCTCTGCCCCACCTCAGACAGTAGGGGAACAGTACCAGTCTCTGCCCCACCTCAGACAGTAGGGGAACAGCACCACTCTCTGCCCCACCTCAGACAGTAGGAGGAACAGCACCACTCTCTGCCCCACCTCAGACAGTAGGGGAACAGCACCACTCTCTGCCCCACCTCAGACAGTAGGGGAACAGCACCACTCTCTGCCCCACCTCAGACAGTAGGGGAACAGCACCACTCTCTGCCCCACCTCAGACAGTAGGGGAACAGCACCACTCTCTGCCCCACCTCAGACAGTAGGAGGAACAGCACCCCTCTCTGCCCCACCTCAGACAGTAGGGGAACAGCACCACTCTCTGCCCCACCTCAGACAGTAGGGGAACAGCACCACTCTCTGCCCCACCTCAGACAGTAGGAGGAACAGCACCCCTCTCTGCCCCACCTCAGACAGTAGGGGAACAGCACCACTCTCTGCCCCACCTCAGACAGTAGGGGAACAGCACCACTCTCTGCCCCACCTCAGACAGTAGGGGAACAGCACCACTCTCTGCCCCACCTCAGACAGTAGGGGGAACAGCACCACTCTCTGCCCCACCTCAGACAGTAGGAGGAACAGCACCACTCTCTGCCCCACCTCAGACAGTAGGGGGAACAGCACCACTCTCTGCCCCACCTCAGACAGTAGGAGGAACAGCACCACTCTCTGCCCCACCTCAGACAGTAGGAGGAACAGCACCACTCTCTGCCCCACCTCAGACAGTAGGGGGAACAGCACCACTCTCTGCCCCACCTCAGACAGTAGGGGGAACAGCACCACTCTCTGCCCCACCTCAGACAGTAGGGGAACAGCACCACTCTCTGCCCCACCTCAGACAGTAGGAGGAACAGCACCACTCTCTGCCCCACCTCAGACAGTAGGGGAACAGCACCACTCTCTGCCCCACCTCAGACAGTAGGGGAACAGCACCAGTCTTTGTTATTGTGTGTGTTGAGAAGCGATGCAGTAAATTAAAAAGCTTGTACATATTCCGCTGTTCTACGGTGATGATGTCACAGGGGAAACAGTGTTTGTTCTGTTTGCAGAAGCGTATTTGTTGTTGTAATGTATTTAGTAGCTTTGTCAACTATATGTGTGCTTTCCCTCCCTGTTCGCTCTTCTCCCTGCAGTTTTTACAGACGCTCCCCACCCCTTGGCTGCAACCCTTCTAATTCAGTGTACCCTGCATGCACAACCCATGTGGAATTCCTGGCAGCGTTTGGAACTGCCGATCTGCGGTCCAGAATGCAGAGTTCATCTCAGCCTATGCTGCCCTTCTGTCCCTCGGCTTCTGTACCGTGACTGGCTGCGTCCCCTCTGACTTCAAAATGTCCAGATTCGCTCCCCTCCTCAAGAAACCAACACTCAACCCATCTGATGTCAAAAACTACAGACCTGTATAGCTTCTTTATTTTCTTTTCATACACTTGAGCGTTCTGTCTCTGACCAAGTGTTCTGTCTCTGACCAAGTGTTCTGTCTCTGACCAAGTGTTCTGTCTCTGACCAAGCGTTCTGTCTCTGACCAAACGTTCTGTCTCTGACCAAGTGTTCTGTCTCTGACCAAGTGTTCTGTCTCTGACCAAGTGTTCTGTCTCTGACCAAGTGTTCTGTCTCTGACCAAGCGTTCTGTCTCTGACCAAGTGTTCTGTCTCTGACCAAGTGTTCTGTCTCTGACCAAGTGTTCTGTCTCTGACCAAGTGTTCTGTCTCTGACCAAGCGTTCTGTCTCTGACCAAGTGTTCTGTCTCTGACCCAAGTGTTCTGTCTCTGACCAAGTGTTCTGTCTCTGACCAAGCGTTCTGTCTCTGACCAAGCGTTCTGTCTCTGACCAAGTGTTCTGTCTCTGACCAAGTGTTCTGTCTCTGACCAAGTGTTCTGTCTCTGACCAAGTGTGCTGTCTCTGACCAAGCGTTCTGTCTCTGACCAAGTGTCTCTGACCAAGTGTTCTGTCTCTGACCAAGTGTTCTGTCTCTGACCAAGTGTTCTGTCTCTGACCAAGCGTTCTGTCTCTGACCAACTCTCTCGTTATCTCTCTCAGAACCACCTTCTTGATCCTAACCAGTCAGGCTTCAAGACGGGTCAATCAACCGAGACTGCTCTTCTCTGTGTCACAGAGGCACTCCACACTGCCAAAGCTGACTCTCTCTCCTCTGTTCTCATCCTCCTAGATCTATCAGCTGCCTTCGACACCCTGAACCATCAGATCCTCCTCTCCACCCTCTCTGGGCATCTCAGGTTCTGCACACTCTTGGATTGTATTCTACCTGGCAGGCCACTCCTACCAGTTGACGTGGAGAGGATCTGTGTCTGCACCACGTACTCTCGCTACTGGTGTCCCCCAGGGCTCGGTTCTAGGCCCTCTCCTCTTTTCTCTATACACCAAGTCACTCGGCTCCATCATAGGGGTGGCGGGTAGCCTAGCGGTTAAGAGTGTTAGGCCAGTGACTGAAAGGTCGCTGGTTCGAATCCCCAAGCCGACTAGATGAAAAATCTGCCGATGTGCCCTTGAGGCGGGGCACTTAACCCTAATTGTTGCTGTAGATAAGAGCGTTTGCTGAATGACTAAAATGTAAATATCCTCACATGGTCTCTCCTATCATTGCTATGTGGATGACACTTAACTATTTTTCTCCTTCCCCCTTTCTGACACCCAGGTGGCGATACATGCCTACCAGACACCTCAGATTGGATGTTGGCCCACGACCCGGGAAGGTCTGCCCGCTCCAAGAACCCTCCATCCCAGTTGTCAACTCCGCGCCCAGAACCTTGGTGTGACTCTGGACAACACCCTGTAGTTCTCTGCAAACATCAAAGCAGTGACTCGCCCCTGCAGGTTCATGCGCTACAACATCCGTAGAGTACGACCCTACCTCAAACAGGAAGAGGCGCAGGTCCTAATCCAGGAACTTGTCATCTCCAGTCTGGACTACTGCAACTTGCTGTTGCCTGGGCTCCTCCCAGTCAAACCCCTTCAACTTATCCAGAATGCCACAGCCCGCCTGGTGTTCAACCTTCCCGTGTCAACCCACTCCTCCGCACACTCCACTGGCTTCCAGTTGAAACTCGCATCCAGTAAAAGACCACAGTGCTTTACGGAGCAGCAAGGGGAGGTCCCTACCTTCAGGCTATGCTTACACCCCAACCTGGAGCACTCTGTTCTGCCACCTCTGGTCTCTTGGCCCTCCCACCCCCCCCACCCCCTCCCCCCCACCCCTCACGGAATCTCTACTGTACCGTACAGCGTTCCTCTGAAAGGAATCTCTACTGTTCCGTACAGCGTTCCTCTGAAAGGATTCTCTACTGTACCGTACAGCGTTCCTCTGATAGGAATCTCTACTGTACCGTACAGCGTTCCTCTGAAAGGGAATCTCTACTGTACCGTACAGCGTTCCTCTGAAAGGAATCTCTGCTGTACCGTACAGCGTTCCTCTGAAAGGAATCTCTACTGTACCGTACAGCGTTCCTCTGAAAGGAATCTCTGCTGTACCGTACAGCGTTCCTCTGAAAGGAATCTCTACTGTACCGTACAGCGTTCCTCTGAAAGGAATCTCTACTGCACCGTACAGCGTTCCTCTGAAAGGAATCTCTACTGCACCGTACAGCGTTCCTCTGAAAGGAATCTCTACTGTACCGTACAGCGTTCCTCTGAAAGGAATCTCTACTGTACCGTACAGCGTTCCTCTGAAAGGAATCTCTACTGTACCGTACAGCGTTCCTCTGAAAGGAATCTCTACTGTACCGTACAGCGTTCCTCTGAAAGGAATCTCTACTGTACCGTACAGCGTTCCTCTGAAGGGGATCTCTACTGTTCCGTACAGCGTTCCTCTGAAAGGGATCTCTACTGTACCGTACAGCGTTCCTCTGATAGGAATCTCTACTGTACCGTACAGCGTTCCTCTGAAAGGAATCTCTACTGTACCGTACAGCGTTCCTCTGAAAGGAATCTCTACTGTACCGTACAGCGTTCCTCTGAAGGGGATCTCTACTGTATCGTACAGCGTTCCTCTGAAAGGAATCTCTACTGTTCCGTACAGCGTTCCTCTGAAAGGAATCTCTACTGTACCGTACAGCGTTCCTCTGAAGGGGATCTCTACTGTATCGTACAGCGTTCCTCTGAAAGGAATCTCTACTGTTCCGTACAGCGTTCCTCTGAAAGGAATCTCTACTGTACCGTACAGCGTTCCTCTGAAAGGAATCTCTACTGTATCGTACAGCGTTCCTCTGAAAGGAATCTCTACTGTTCCGTACAGCGTTCCTCTGAAAGGAATCTCTACTGTATCGTACAGCGTTCCTCTGAAAGGAATCTTCCTCTGAAGGGAATCTCTACTGTACCGTACAGCGTTCCTCTGAAAGGAATCTCTACTGTTCCGTACAGCGTTCCTCTGAAAGGAATCTCTACTGTACCGTACAGCGTTCCTCTGAAAGGAATCTCTACTGTACCGTACAGCGTTCCTCTGAAAGGAATCTCTACTGTTCCGTACAGCGTTCCTCTGAAAGGATTCTCTACTGTACCGTACAGCGTTCCTCTGAAAGGAATCTCTACTGTTCCGTACAGCGTTCCTCTGAAAGGAATCTCTACTGTACCGTACAGCGTTCCTCTGAAAGGAATCTCTACTGTATCGTACAGCGTACCTCTGATAGGAATCATGTAAAGCAGAAAGAAACTCATTTGGCTAGGATCAGACAGTACAGTAGCTTATGTGTGTGAAGGCCAAGGACAACTGGTTTTAATAATAAATAACATGCCATTTAGCAGACGCTTTTATCCAAAGCGACTTACAGTCATGTGTGCATACATTTTTACATGGGTGGTCCCGGGGATCGAACCCACTACCCCAGCGTTGCGAGTGCCATGCTCTACCAGCTGAGCTACAGAGGACCACTGAGATGACCACATGATATAGCTTATTGGACAGAATGCCTGTAGATATATTCTATATAGTTCAGATCATTTCAAATAGTATACAATATTTTGAAATGAATAGGCTGCAGTTTCATGGAATATATTGATATAGAAGAGACACAAAGTAAAGCCTAAAAATATACATGTTTATTGTCACATACACCAGATAGGTGCAGTGAAATGTGTTGTTTTACAGGGTCAGCCCTGGAGCAAACTAAGGTTAAGTGCCTTGCTCAGGGGCACATCAACAGATTTTTTTCACCTTGTTGACTCGGGTATTCAAACCATCAACCTTTCGGTTACAACACTCTAACCACTGGAGGCTACCTGCCGCCCTACCTGAATGCTGCAGAGACACACATTTAACGATGAGTAGTATATAGCTTATTGGCCAGAATACCTGCTGTATTTTGTACATTTCAGATTATTGTAGCCCTTTCCTGCAGTCAATGACCAAAAGCGCCCTCTTTGGCCTCATGGGTGGAATGTTATTCATATTTTTCATAATTTCATAATTAATCAATATATTATACTTTTTTTACGACAAAGTTCCGGTGGTTCTATATCAAACAGTTTTGTTATATTTCAGTCTTCTGTGATGTATATGAAGTGTAATATTGGGAAGCAAACTCCAAATCGAATAAATCTGACATGGTACAGGTGTGTTCTTTTCTGTAAGCCCATAACCGTGTGAGTGAGGTGTGTACTTTTGTTTCAAAGTAGATTTGTTTAAGACTACTAAGGAACACTCTGTCTGACCTATATTATGTTCAAAATAACTGACTACAGATTCACAATGATAGGGATTGAATAGGCCTTCCTCCATTCCGGTAATAAAAGAATGGGCTGCAGTTTCAGTACAGCTGCAGAAACTAAAGGAAAGCTACCTGGTGAAGAAGACAGGCAGGCAGCCACCTGGTGAAGAAGACAGGCAGGCAGCTACCTGGTGAAGAAAACAGGCAGGCAGCCACCTGGTGAAGAAGACAGGCAGGCAGCCACCTGGTGAAGAAGACAGGCAGGCAGCTACCTGGTGAAGAAGACAGGCAGGCAGCTACCTGGTAGAGAAGACAGGCAGGCAGCTACCTGGTGAAGAAGACAGGCAGGCAGCCACCTGGTGAAGAAGACAGGCAGGCAGCTACCTGGTGAAGAAGACAGGCAGGCAGCTACCTGGTGAAGAAGACAGGCAGGCAGCCACCTGGTGAAGAAGACAGGCAGGCAGCTACCTGGTGAAGAAGACAGGCAGGCAGCTACCTGGTAGAGAAGACAGGCAGGCAGCTACCTGGTAGAGAAGACAGGCAGGCAGCTACCTGGTAGAGAAGACAGGCAGGCAGCTACCTGGTAGAGAAGACAGGCAGGCAGCTACCTGGTAGAGAAGACAGGCAGGCAGCTACCTGGTGAAGAAGACAGGCAGGCAGCTACCTGGTGAAGAAGACAGGCAGGCAGCTACCTGGTGAAGAAGACAGGCAGGCAGCTACCTGGTGAAGAAGACAGGCAGGCAGCTACCTGGTAGAGAAGACAGGCAGGCAGCTACCTGGTAGAGAAGACAGGCAGGCAGCTACCTGGTAGAGAAGACAGGCAGGCAGCTACCTGGTAGAGAAGACAGGCAGGCAGCTACCTGGTAGAGAAGACAGGCAGGCAGCTACCTGTTAGAGAAGACAGGCAGGCAGCTACCTGGTAGAGAAGACAGGCAGGCAGCTACCTGGTAGAGAAGACAGGCAGGCAGCTACCTGGTAGAGAAGACAGGCAGGCAGCCACATGGTGAAGAAGACAGGCAGGCAGCTACCTGGTAGAGAAGACAGGCAGGCAGCAGTTCTCCTTACAGTGTGTGATCCATACCAGGCATAAATCATGCCCTTGGGCGCATCCCAAATGGCACCCTATTCCCTACATAGTGCCCTGCTTTGTACCAGGACCCATAGGGGCAAAAGGCTGCCATTTGGGACGCACCCCTGGTTTGAGTCAGTATTGAGATGACGTCATCAGGTTACATGCCCTAGAGATGCTCCTAACAAACAACTGTTCCTATCTTGGGACCTTTTTATTGCTGGAGCTGCAATTATAATCCAACATGAAAACAAATGATAGTTATACCTTATCTTATCACCGTTTGATATCGAAATGATAATCCAACATGAAAACAAACTATAGTTCTACCTTGTCTTATCACCGTTTGATATCTAAAATAATGTTCTTCTTAGAAGACATTCTATTCTATGACCACATTATATCATGGCTTTTGATTCATTTTCATAAATTAATTTGAAATACCGCCAAAAACACTTGCACTATAGTCACACCTAGCGCAGGTGGGCAGTAACCGCGCACAGGCCAGCACCACAGCACACACAGCTCTCCCCGAGAGAAAGGGACTATTTTCAGTGGTGGAAAAAGTACCCTAATTGTCATACTTGAGTAAAAGTAAAGATACCTTACTAGAAAATGACTCAAGTAAAAGAGAAAGTCATCCGGTAGAATACTACTTGAGTAAAAGTCTAAAAGTATTTGATTTTAAATATACTTAAATATCAAAAGTAAAATGTAAACGCTAAAATATACTTAAGTATCAAAAGTAAAAGTAGAAATCATTTCAAATTCCTTATATTAAGCAAACCATATGGCACCATTTTCTTGTTTTTTTGTAATTTACAGATAGCCAGGGGCACACTCCAACACTCAGACATCATTTATAAAACGAAGCATTTGTGTTTAGTGAGTCCGCCAGATCAGAGGCAGTAGGGACGACCAGGGATGTTCTCTTGATAATTGCGACAATTTTCCTGTCCTGCTAAGCATTCAAAAAAAAGAAACGACTGTAGTACTTTAAAGTATATTTACTTAAGTACTTTACACCAATGGCTATTTGCATGTTATTCGAATCAAGCGCACGGTCCTACCGCCGCGCATGCGTGTGATGTCCACCGACCGTGGCATGCATCAGTGTTGTATTTGAGCTCAGGCCGAAGGAACTGAGGCAGTTTTCAGTTGCGCCTCAGACATGGACGGGACAGAGAGGAGTCGGAAGAGCTGCGCTGCTTCGCAGGCTGAGCCGGATGAGGCGCAACAGCCCATGATGGAACTCAATGGAAAGGAGAAGACTGACTCGCCGTCAGATAGAGTCACGCTTAAAAAAGAAATCGGACTCCTCAGCGCATGTGCCATTATTATTGGTGAGGAAAATAAAACAGCTTTATCATAGCCTACTTCTTATGATAAATGTGTACACAGTGCCGTTGAAAGAGTAGCAAGGCTGTGGAAATGTGGTTGACTGGGCTGACGGTCTATTGGGCGGCAGGTAGCTTAGTGGTTAAGAGCGTTGTGCCAGTAACCGAAAGGTCGCCGGTTCTAATCCCCGAGCCGACTAAGTGAAAAATCTGTCGATGTGCCCTTGAGCAAGGCACTTAACCCTAATTGCTCATGTAAGTCGCTCTGGATAAGAGCGTCTGCTAAATGACTAAAATGTTAAATATATTGAGGATTAAAGGAGAGTAGGGTGGACTCTTATCTGGTTTCTGTTCCTTCCGCTTCATTTCAGACAGAGTTGGGTCTAGGTATGGCGTTGATATCCCGTTATTTAGCCTACTATATTACTGATAGATAATTGTCTACGGAGAAGACTAGCTGTTTGGCGCAACATTACGCACGGACACATTTAGTGGTTCATGAAGTCTAATCGTTACCATTGAGGCTATAGCTTTAATGGTAATGTACCTGCTTCTGAATATCGGAGTATCTCTGAATAGGCTACAGGTTCTGGTCGACGTAAGGAAACTCTCGGCGATGTTGCATCATCTGATAATGGTAGTATGGGATTTCAGGGCTGCTGTATTGTACTGACAATGCTTACGTGGCTGGATATCTCTCCTCTGATCTCAGTGTGATGAAGTATGGCCAACTCGACCAGGCAGCGTACAATACAACACGCTGGTGGACTTTATGAATGGTCACCTGATCTGGAGGGCGATCTAGGTAGTGAACTGACAGTGTTCAATTTAGCTGTTGCGGAAAAAACCTATATGGTCTCTGATGATGACGTTAAAGATAAGGTCATTATTGATCAAATATCACATTTAGGGTATTATTTAAAAAGTATCCTAATGTTATTGAACACCTATTAATCAACTCTTTAGACACTATTTATTATTGAACATGTATTAATCAACTCTTTAGACACTGTATTTATTATCGAACACGTATTATTCCACTTTAGACACACCATGTATTTATTGGTGTTCTTTGTACATTAATTGTAGGCTAATTGAAGATAGCTGTGTTATTACCACGCTGTAATAGTAGCTCATTAGTCTGAAATGTATTTGTAGGAAATCAGCCCACTCTCAAGTCTATTTCTTATCTACATGTTGTTGTTACAGCCTGAATTTAAAACTAATTAAATAAATAAAAAAGTCTCACCCATCTGCACAGGATACCCCATAGTGACAAAGAGAAAACATGTTTTTAGAAATGTTTTCTCCAAATGTATTGATAATGAAATACTGAAATATCTAATTTACATAAGTATTCATACCCCTGAGTCAATACTTTGTAGAAGCACCTTTGGTGGCAATTACAGCTTTGAGTCTTCTTGGGTATGTCTGCACCAGCTTAGCGTCTAGATTTGGGGATTTTCTCCCATTCATCTTTGCAGATTTTCTCAAGCTCTGTTAAGTTAGATGGGGAGTGGGCGGTGAACAGCAATCTTCAAGTCTTTCCACAGATTTTCAATGGGATTCAAGTCTGGGCTTTGGCCACTCAAGGACTTTCACATTCTTGTTCTGAACCCATTCCAGCGTTGCTTTGGCTGTATTGCTTGGGGTCATTGTCTTGTTGGAACATAAATCTTCACCCCCCAGTCTAAGGTCGTTTGCACTCTGAAGCAGGTTCTCATCAAGGATTTGTCTGTTTTTGGCTCCATTCATTGTTCCCTCTATCCTTACCAGTCTCCCAGTCCCTGCCGCTGAAAAGCATCCCCAATAGCATGATGCTGCCACCACCATGCTTCACGGTAGGGATGGTGTTAGATAGGGTGATGAGCTGTCCCTGGTTTTCTCCAGACACAGCGGTTTGCATTCAGGCCAAAGAGATCATTTCTGTCTCATCAGACCACAGGATCTTTTGCCTTATGATCTCAGACTCTTTCATGTGTCTTTTTGCAAACTCCAAGCGTGCTGTCATGTGCCTTTTTTCTCAGGAGTGCCTTCCGTCTGGCCACTCTCCCATAAAGCCAAGGAAGTGCTGTAGAGACTGTTGTCCTTCTGGCAGGTTCTCCCATCTCAGCCAAAGAACTCTGTAGTTCTGTCAGAGTGGCCATTGGGTTCTTGGTCAACTCCCTGACCAAGGTCCTTCTAGCCCAGTTGCTCAGTTTGGTCGGACGGCCAGCCTCCAGGCAGACTCTGGGTAGTTCCATATTGTTTCTATTTCCCAATGATGGAGACCACTGTGCTCTTGGAAATTTTCAACACTCTAGAAATTGTTTTATACACTTCCCCAGATATATGCCTCATCACAATTCTATCTCGGAAATCTACGGATAGTTCCTTGGACTTCATGGTATAGTTTCTGCTCTGACATGCAACTGTCAACTGTGGGATTATTCTATTATACTGTAAATGTTTTATCCATTATTCATTATTTATGCCTTAGACTACACTAACAATGATCTGTCCCGTTTCATTATTCATGCCTTAGACTACACTAACAATGATCTGTCCCGTTTCATTATTTATGCATTAGACTACACTAACAATGATCTGTCCCGTTTCATTATTCATGCCTTAGACTACACTAACAATGATCTGTCCCGTTTCATTATTCATGCCTTAGACTACACTAACAATGATCTGTCCCGTTTCATTATTCATGCCTTAGACTACACTAACAATGATCTGTCCCGTTTCATTATTTATGCATTAGACTACACTAACAATGATCTGTTCCCCGTTTCATTATTCATGCTTTAGACTACACTAACAATGATTTGTCCCGTTTCATTATTCATGCCTTAGACTACACTAACAATGATCTGTCCCGTTTCATTATTTATGCATTAGACTACACTAACAATGATCTGTTCCCCGTTTCATTATTCATGCGTTAGACTACACTAACAATGATCTGTCCCGTTTCATTATTTATGCCTTAGACTACATTAACAATGATCTGTTCCCCGTTTCATTATTCATGCCTTAGACTACACTAACACTGATCTGTCCCGTTTCATTATTCATGCCTTAGACTACACTAACAATGATCTGTTCCC
This sequence comes from Coregonus clupeaformis, assembly GCF_020615455.1. Classification (NCBI taxonomy): domain Eukaryota; kingdom Metazoa; phylum Chordata; class Actinopteri; order Salmoniformes; family Salmonidae; genus Coregonus; species Coregonus clupeaformis. The sequence goes on along the minus strand of NW_025534541.1, from coordinate 38,862 downwards.
TGTTTCATTATCTATGCCTTAGACTACACTAACAATGATATGTTCCCCGTTTCATTATTCATGCCTTAGACTACACTAACAATGATCTGTCCCGTTTCATTATCTATGCCTTAGACTACACTAACAATGATCTGTTCCCCGTTTCATTATTTATGCCTTAGACTACATTAACAATGATCTGTCCCGTTTCATTATTTATGCCTTAGACTACACTAACAATGATCTGTCCCCTGTTTCATGATCTATGCCTTAGACTACACTAACAATGATCTGTTCCGTTTCATTATTTATGCCTTAGACTACACTAACAATGATCCGTCCCGTTTCATTATTTATGCCTTAGACTACACTAACAATGATCTGTTCCCTGTTTCATTATTTATGCCTTAGACTACATTAACAATGATCTGTTCCCTGTTTCATTATTTATGCCTTAGACTACATTAACAATGATCTGTCCCGTTTCATTATTCATGCATTAGACTACACTAACAATGATCTGTCCCCTGTTTCATGATCTATGCCTTAGACTACATTTACATTTTTTTACTAACAATGATCTGTTCCGTTTCATTATTTATGCCTTAGACTACACTGACAATGATCCGTCCCGTTTCATTATTTATGCATTAGACTACACTAACACTGATCTGTCCCGTTTCATTATTCATGCCTTAGACTACACTAACAATGATCTGTTCCCTGTTTCATTATTTATGCCTTAGACTACACTAACAATGATCTGTTCCCTGTTTCATTATTCATGCCTTAGACTACACTAACAATGATCTGTCCCGTTTCATTATTCATGCCTTAGACTACACTAACAATGATCTGTCCCGTTTCATTATTCATGCCTTAGACTACACTAACAATGATCTGTCCCGTTTCATTATTCATGCCTTAGACTACACTAACAATGATCTGTCCCGTTTCATTATTTATGCATTAGACTACATTAACAATGATCCGTCCCGTTTCATTATAAAACATCTCATTAATCATTCATGCTGTACAAGGTCCACATTCCATATAAGGATCCTATCTTGTGATATCCTTCTGATCTCATGATGTCTTGAGATGATTTCAACAACCTCTTGACTTAGAACGTATGGATGTGCTTGCTATAGAAAACCTTGTTTTTATCAAGCTAAAGACAAACTGAGCCAGTATTACTTAAAGGCCTTGTTGCAAACAGAATAGATGATTTAGAGAGAATGGTTTAACATAGGCTTCCTTCTTTTCACTTTTTCATACAAGCCCAGTAATGCAACGTTAACCCTGGGACAGAGTTTTAATTTTCAGCGGGTTAATTAAACACATTTTAAATGCCAAAGACTACAGAATGGCTTTCCAAGAGGTGCTGAGTGTTTCCTGAATGGTCCAGCCAGTCTCAGTCCAGACTTAAATCTACCTGAAAATCCGAGACAAGGTTTGAATTTTGCTGTTCGTCAATGATTCTCAACCAAATGTACTGAGCTTGATCAATTGTGACAAAAAACAATGAATATATGTTGCCCCCCGAGGGTTGGTAGAATCGTAATGAAAATGACTCACAGCTGTAATGGGCCAAATGGGCTTCCACCAAGTATTAACTGTGGTGTGAAGGCATATACAATCAGTACATCTTAATTCTGTATGTGCTGAACAAAAATATCAATGCAACATGTAAAGTGTTGGTCCCATGTTTCATGAGCTGAAATAAAAAAATACATACAAAAATTCCATATGCACAAAAAGCTTATTTCTCTCAGATTATGCTGAGGAGTATTTCTGTCTGTAATAAAGGCCTTTTGTGGAAAACAACCCCCTTCCTCCCCCAATACAGAACACCCCCCCTCCCCCAATACAGAACACCCCCCTCCTTACTACAGAACACCCCCCTCCCTCCCCCACTACAGAACACCCCCCTCCTTACTACAGAACACCCACGGTCTGACAGTCAACTACAACCCACGGTCTGACAGTCAACTACAACCCACGGTCTGACAGTCAACTACAACCCACGGTCTGACAGTCAACTACAACCCACGGTCTGACAGTCAACTACAACCCACGGTCTGACAGTCTGTCTCGCTCCTTTCATTCTGAGTAGGGCTGTCACACTTCACGTTTTGTCTGCTTGCCATGATACTTCAGAGTATTGTGAAACTGGTATCTCGAACCCTAATTCTGAGTAGTGGATTTATGCCATGTTCTGGTCAACTATATAATCCTGTCCTCTTCTGCATGGTGCTGTCTGTTCCACCCATGGTACTTATTCCACTCTAACTCAGCCAATCACGTGGCTGGTATTTACTGACTGGATGGTATTTACTAAGCCAATATTGTGAGCAGTTTTTATCACTACATTATCTGGGCAGGATATCTTTTGGACAAGGTCAAGTGCATTAAGGAGAGTGTCTCAGCGTTCCTATTACTGTACCACCGTCACTTAGTCGTTGTTTGATGTTGTCCCTACCTACTTCAGATGAGGCCTCTCTGTGATGCTGGGTTCTTTATTTTGTCATTGACCCTAGAAGAGCTGCCAGGTCTAACAACATGCAGAATGCAACGGTCACTGCTCTCTCTCCATTCTGTAATCGATTGAACCTGAGAAGTTCTTCTCTGCTGAAAACCTCTTCTCGTGCAACTGCAACGCAGAAGGCAGAACGCAGGAGAGAAGTGTCATGTCACTCTCCCCTCTCTCCATCTCCATAGCAGAATAGAACATTTCCTTCTCTGGTTGAAGTGCCTAACATTCAAAGTCGAGAGGCAGGAAGTGGTGTAGCAGGTGTAGCGTGCTTGTGCTTGAACAGGAAGCTATGATCACAGAATGTATACTAACCCCTAACAACGCCCTGTAGGCTGTGATGTAACTCTATAGGCTCCGCCCACCTCCACCCAGGCTCTGCCCGCCTCCACCAAGGCTCCGCCCACCTCCACCCAGGCTCCGCCCACCTCCACCCAGGCTCTGCCCGCCTCCACCCAGGCTCCGCCCACCTCCACCCAGGCTCTGCCCTCCTCCACCCAGGCTCCGCCCACCTCCACCCAGGTTCAGCCCGCCTCCACCCAGGCTCCGCCCGCCTCCACTCTTCACCTCCTTCTCATCTGAAGTCCTCAACAGAGCTTCAGAGCTTCAGACACAGAGGAGGATGATGATTGTACCACAACAGCCACTCTCTTCTTCCTAGCTTTCTATCTCCACCCTCAACTGTCCCACCAACTACTGCCTCTTCAAACATCTTCCACAGTTCCACTGCTTCTCAGCCAGGCTCCCCAGCCGTCAGTACTGTACTATAGACATCAGATCTGAGCCAGGCTCCCCAGCCGTCAGTACTGTACTATAGACATCAGATCTGAGCCAGGCTCCCCAGCCGTCAGTACTGTACTATAGACATCAGATCTGAGCCAGGCTCCCCAGCCGTCAGTACTGTACTATAGACATCAGATCTGAGCCAGGCTCCCCAGCCATCAGTACTGTACTATAGACATCAGATCTGAGCCAGGCTCCCCAGCCGTCAGTACTGTACTATAGACATCAGATCTGAGCCAGGCTCCCCAGCCGTCAGTACTGTACTATAGACATCAGATCTGAGCCAGGCTCCCCAGCCGTCGGTACTGTCCTATAGACATCAGATCTGAGCCAGGCTCCCCAGCCGTCGGTACTGTACTATAGACATCAGATCTGTGCAGGCTCCCCAGCCGTCAGTACTGTACTATAGACATCAGATCTGAGCCAGGCTCCCCAGCCGTCAGTACTGTACTATAGACATCAGATCTGAGCCAGGCTCCCCAGCCGTCAGTACTGTACTATAGACATCAGATCTGAGCCAGGCTCCCCAGCCGTCGGTACTGTACTATAGACATCAGATCTGAGCCAGGCTCCCCAGCCGTCAGTACTGTACTATAGACATCAGATCTGAGCCAGGCTCCCCAGCCGTCGGTACTGTACTATAGACATCAGATCTGAGCCAGGCTCCCCAGCCGTCGGTACTGTACTATAGACATCAGATCTGAGCCAGGCTCCCCAGCCGTCGGTACTGTCCTATAGACATCAGATCTGAGCCAGGCTCCCCAGCCGTCGGTACTGTACTATAGACATCAGATCTGAGCCAGGCTCCCCAGCCGTCGGTACTGTACTATAGACGTCAGATCTGAGCCAGGCTCCCCAGCCGTCAGTACTGTACTATAGACATCAGATCTGAGCCAGGCTCCCCAGCCGACGCAATGATTCGTGATGAGAACACAAAAACAAAACACAAGAGCATTATGTAACATCCTCCCCGCTCCTCACCGTACTCTCTCCAGATCAGAAGTGACAGGAGGAAATCTACTGTTTAGAGTTCTTTCACTGGAGCATCATTACATTTACAGAGCTGTTTGTTTACAGAGAGGCACTGCGATGGATGACGTGCTTCACTGGGCCTCGCCTGGAGCTCAGAGCCCTCGCTGTCTCCACATCACACAAACCGTTTACAGCGGGATCACTACCAATTAGACCTCAGTGTACCTCTCAGTGTTAGCCAGGGTTACATAGTGTAGTACAGTCCAGTTTACTGACCCTGCAGAACAGAGACTTGGATACATGGAAAACAACACCAGAGCTCCATGGTCAGTTCAGTCCACTTTGGTGGTAGCCCAGATCTGAAACAGCTGTGTGATGATTAGGGGTGTTTATCAAATTGATAGCAGAAAACAGATTTCTGTTCTGATAACACCTCCCAACTGTAACAACAAGGGGACAGGACTGGGAGGTTGTCGAAGACCACAGGAAACTACTATACTTGATACTAACGTATATCTCTCTTTCTTTGTTCTCCGCTCCCCAGGTAACATCATTGGCTCGGGGATCTTCATCTCTCCCAAGGGGGTTTTGGAGCATGCTGGTTCGGTGGGCCTGTCGCTCATCGTATGGGTGTGTGGAGGGGGTATCTGCGCCCTGGGTTCCATGTGTTACGCTGAGCTGGGGGTCACCATCCCCAAGTCAGGGGGAGACTACTCCTACGTCACAGAGATATTCGGAGGTCTGGTGGGGTACGTGTCTATTTCATGTCCACAATCCTGATTAAGGGTTGCAAAAAATCCAGTAACTTACCCCAAAATTCCCAGGTTTTCCATAAACATCCAGGGCCCATCTCAGAGAAGTGAAGAGTTTCATTCCAAAATGCGATATATACATTTTCAGAAATGTTGGTAAATTGACATTATTTAAAAACAAATCTTGTGAAAGAGATAGATGTATTATTTTTTCATCTTACCATGACATGGGCTAGTGAAAAGAGACATGATGAATCTTACCATGACATGGGCTAGTGAAAAGACTGACATGATTCATCTTACCATGACATGGGCTAGTGAAAAGAGACATGATGAATCTTACCATGACATGGGCTAGTGAAAAGAGACATGATGAATCTTACCATGACATGGGCTAGTGAAAAGACTGACATGATGAATCTTACCATGACATGGGCTAGTGAATAGACTGACATGATGAATCTTACCATGACATGGGCTAGTGAAAAGACTGACATGATGAATCTTACCATGACATGGGCTAGTGAAAAGACTGACATTATGAATCTTACCATGACATGGGCTAGTGAAAAGACTGACATTATGAATCTTACCATGACATGGGCTAGTGAAAAGACTGACATGATGAATCTTACCATGACATGGGCTAGTGAAAAGACTGACATTATGAATCTTACCATGACATGGGCTAGTGAAAAGAGACATGATTAATCTTACCATGACATGGGCTAGTGAAAAGACTGACATGATGAATCTTACCATGACATGGGCTAGTGAATAGACTGACATGATGAATCTTACCATGACATGGGCTAGTGAAAAGACTGACATGATTCATCTTACCATGACATGGGCTAGTGAAAAGAGACATGATGAATCTTACCATGACATGGGCTAGTGAAAAGACTGACATGATTAATCTTACCATGACATGGGCTAGTGAAAAGACTGACATGATTCATCTTACCATGACATGGGCTAGGGAAAAGACTGACATGATGAATCTTACCATGACATGGGCTAGTGAAAAGACTGACATTATTCATCTTACCATGACATGGGCTAGTGAAAAGACTGACATTATGAATCTTACCATGACATGGGCTAGTGAAAAGACTGACATTATTCATCTTACCATGACATGGGCTAGTGAAAAGACTGACATGATGAATCTTACCATGACATGGGCTAGTGAAAAGAGACATGATTAATCTTACCATGACATGGGCTAGTGAAAAGACTGACATGATTCATCTTACCATGACATGGGCTAGTGAAAAGAGACATGATGAATCTTACCATGACATGGGCTAGTGAAAAGACTGACATGATTCATCTTACCATGACATGGGCTAGTGAAAAGAGACATGATGAATCTTACCATGACATGGGCCAGTGAAAAGAGACATGATTAATCTTACCATGACATGGGCTAGTGAAAAGACTGACATGATTCATCTTACCATGACATGGGCTAGTGAAAAGACTGACATGATTCATCTTACCATGACATGGGCTAGTGAAAAGAGACATGATGAATCTTACCATGACATGGGCTAGTGAAAAGAGACATGATGAATCTTACCATGACATGGGCTAGTGAAAAGAGACATGATGAATCTTACCATGACATGGGCTAGTGAAAAGAGACATGATGAATCTTACCATGACATGGGCTAGTGAAAAGAGACATGATGAATCTTACCATGACATGGGCTAGTGAAAAGACTGACATGATCAATCTTACCATGACATGGGCTAGTGAAAAGAGACATGATGAATCTTACCATGACATGGGCTAGTGAAAAGAGACATGATGAATCTTACCATGACATGGGCTAGTGAAAAGACTGACATGATGAATCTTACCATGACATGGGCCAGTGAAAAGACTGACATGATGAATCTTACCATGACATGGGCTAGTGAAAAGAGACATGATGAATGTTACCATGACATGGGCTAGGGAAAAGACTGACATGATTCATCTTACCATGACATGGGCTAGTGAAAAGACTGACATGATGAATCTTACCATGACATGGGCTAGTGAAAAGAGACATGATGAATCTTACCATGACATGGGCTAGTGAAAAGACTGACATGATTAATCTTACCATGACATGGGCTAGTGAAAAGAGACATGATGAATCTTACCATGACATGGGCTAGTGAAAAGAGACATGATGAATCTTACCATGACATGGGCTAGTGAAAAGAGACATGATGAATCTTACCATGACATGGGCTAGTGAAAAGACTGACATGATCAATCTTACCATGACATGGGCTAGTGAAAAGACTGACATGATGAATCTTACCATGACATGGGCTAGTGAAAAGACTGACATGATGAATCTTACCATGACATGGGCTAGTGAAAAGAGACATGATGAATCTTACCATGACATGGGCTAGTGAAAAGAGACATGATGAATCTTACCATGACATGGGCTAGTGAAAAGAGACATGATGAATCTTACCATGACATGGGCTAGTGAAAAGAGACATGATGAATCTTACCATGACATGGGCCAGTGAAAAGAGACATGATGAATCTTACCATGACATGGGCTAGTGAAAAGACTGACATGATTCATCTTACCATGACATGGGCTAGTGAAAAGAGACATGATGAATCTTACCATGACATGGGCTAGTGAAAAGACTGACATGATGAATCTTACCATGACATGGGCTAGTGAAAAGAGACATGATGAATCTTACCATGACATGGGCTAGGGAAAAGACTGACATGATTCATCTTACCATGACATGGGCTAGTGAAAAGACTGACATGATGAATCTTACCATGACATGGGCTAGTGAAAAGACTGACATGATGAATCTTACCATGACATGGGCTAGTGAAAAGACTGACATGATGAATCTTACCATGACATGGGCTAGTGAAAAGACTGACATGATTAATCTTACCATGACATGGGCTAGTGAAAAGACTGACATTATGAATCTTACCATGACATGGGCTAGTGAAAAGAGACATGATTAATCTTACCATGACATGGGCTAGTGAAAAGACTGACATGATTCATCTTACCATGACATGGGCTAGTGAAAAGACTGACATGATGAATCTTACCATGACATGGGCTAGTGAAAAGACTGACATGATTCATCTTACCATGACATGGGCTAGGGAAAAGACTGACATGATTCATCTTACCATGACATGGGCTAGTGAAAAGAGACATGATGAATCTTACCATGACATGGGCTAGTGAAAAGACTGACATGATGAATCTTACCATGACATGGGCTAGTGAAAAGAGACATGATGAATCTTACCATGACATGGGCTAGTGAAAAGACTGACATGATTAATCTTACCATGACATGGGCTAGTGAAAAGACTGACATGATTCATCTTACCATGACATGGGCTAGGGAAAAGACTGACATGATGAATCTTACCATGACATGGGCTAGTGAAAAGACTGACATGATTCATCTTACCATGACATGGGCTAGTGAAAAGACTGACATTATGAATCTTACCATGACATGGGCTAGTGAAAAGAGACATGATTAATCTTACCATGACATGGGCTAGTGAAAAGACTGACATGATTCATCTTACCATGACATGGGCTAGTGAAAAGACTGACATGATTCATCTTACCATGACATGGGCTAGTGAAAAGAGACATGATGAATCTTACCATGACATGGGCTAGTGAAAAGAGACATGATGAATCTTACCATGACATGGGCTAGTGAAAAGAGACATGATGAATCTTACCATGACATGGGCTAGTGAAAAGAGACATGATGAATCTTACCATGACATGGGCTAGTGAAAAGACTGACATTATGAATCTTACCATGACATGGGCTAGTGAAAAAAGACATGATTAATCTTACCATGACATGGGCTAGTGAAAAGACTGACATGATTCATCTTACCATGACATGGGCTAGTGAAAAGACTGACATGATGAATCTTACCATGACATGGGCTAGTGAAAAGACTGACATGATTCATCTTACCATGACATGGGCTAGGGAAAAGACTGACATGATTCATCTTACCATGACATGGGCTAGTGAAAAGAGACATGATGAATCTTACCATGACATGGGCTAGTGAAAAGACTGACATGATGAATCTTACCATGACATGGGCTAGTGAAAAGACTGACATTATGAATCTTACCATGACATGGGCTAGTGAAAAGAGACATGATTAATCTTACCATGACATGGGCTAGTGAAAAGACTGACATGATTCATCTTACCATGACATGGGCTAGTGAAAAGACTGACATGATGAATCTTACCATGACATGGGCTAGTGAAAAGACTGACATGATTCATCTTACCATGACATGGGCTAGGGAAAAGACTGACATGATTCATCTTACCATGACATGGGCTAGTGAAAAGAGACATGATGAATCTTACCATGACATGGGCTAGTGAAAAGACTGACATGATGAATCTTACCATGACATGGGCTAGTGAAAAGAGACATGATGAATCTTACCATGACATGGGCTAGTGAAAAGACTGACATGATTAATCTTACCATGACATGGGCTAGTGAAAAGACTGACATGATTCATCTTACCATGACATGGGCTAGGGAAAAGACTGACATGATGAATCTTACCATGACATGGGCTAGTGAAAAGACTGACATGATTAATCTTACCATGACATGGGCTAGTGAAAAGACTGACATTATGAATCTTACCATGACATGGGCTAGTGAAAAGAGACATGATTAATCTTACCATGACATGGGCTAGTGAAAAGACTGACATGATTCATCTTACCATGACATGGGCTAGTGAAAAGACTGACATGATTCATCTTACCATGACATGGGCTAGTGAAAAGAGACATGATGAATCTTACCATGACATGGGCTAGTGAAAAGAGACATGATGAATCTTACCATGACATGGGCTAGTGAAAAGAGACATGATGAATCTTACCATGACATGGGCTAGTGAAAAGAGACATGATGAATCTTACCATGACATGGGCTAGTGAAAAGACTGACATGATCAATCTTACCATGACATGGGCTAGTGAAAAGACTGACATGATGAATCTTACCATGACATGGGCTAGTGAAAAGAGACATGATGAATCTTACCATGACATGGGCCAGTGAAAAGAGACATGATGAATCTTACCATGACATGGGCTAGTGAAAAGACTGACATGATTCATCTTACCATGACATGGGCTAGTGAAAAGAGACATGATGAATCTTACCATGACATGGGCTAGTGAAAAGACTGACATGATGAATCTTACCATGACATGGGCTAGTGAAAAGAGACATGATGAATCTTACCATGACATGGGCTAGGGAAAAGACTGACATGATTCATCTTACCATGACATGGGCTAGTGAAAAGACTGACATGATGAATCTTACCATGACATGGGCTAGTGAAAAGAGACATGATTAATCTTACCATGACATGGGCTAGGGAAAAGACTGACATGATTCATCTTACCATGACATGGGCTAGTGAAAAGACTGACATGATGAATCTTACCATGACATGGGCTAGTGAAAAGAGACATGATGAATCTTACCATGACATGGGCTAGTGAAAAGAGACATGATGAATCTTACCATGACATGGGCTAGTGAAAAGAGACATGATGAATCTTACCATGTTATGGGCTAGTGAAAAGAGACATGATGAATCTTACCATGACATGGGCTAGTGAAAAGACTGACATGATTCATCTTACCATGACATGGGCTAGTGAAAAGACTGACATGATGAATCTTACCATGACATGGGCTAGGGAAAAGACTGACATGATGAATCTTACCATGACATGGGCTAGTGAAAAGACTGACATGATTCATCTTACCATGACATGGGCCAGTGAAAAGACTGACATGATGAATCTTACCATGACATGGGCCAGTGAAAAGACTGACATGATTCATCTTACCATGACATGGGCTAGTGAAAAGAGACATGATGAATCTTACCATGACATGGGCTAGTGAAAAGACTGACATGATTCATCTTACCATGACATGGGCTAGGGAAAAGACTGACATGATGAATCTTACCATGACATGGGCTAGTGAAAAGACTGACATGATGAATCTTACCATGACATGGGCTAGTGAAAAGACTGACATGATTAATCTTACCATGACATGGGCTAGTGAAAAGAGACATGATGAATCTTACCATGACATGGGCTAGTGAAAAGAGACATGATGAATCTTACCATGACATGGGCTAGTGAAAAGACTGACATGATTCATCTTACCATGACATGGGCTAGTGAAAAGACTGACATGATGAATCTTACCATGACATGGGCTAGTGAAAAGACTGACATGATGAATCTTACCATGACATGGGCCAGTGAAAAGACTGACATGATGAATCTTACCATGACATGGGCTAGTGAAAAGACTGACATGATTTTGTTTGAAATATATTGCATTTTAGAGAGCCAAATAACCATGTTTTATGGTAAAACGCTATATATACACCCTGATTGGGTTTAAAACAGTTACATGTAATAAAATATCGATACATAAATAAATAAATATTAAAATAATCAATTTGTTTTAACTATATTGTGAAAATATCACATAGACAATGTATTTCATCCAGAGGGTGAACAGTGTACAGTGCCTTCGGAAAGTATTCAGACCCCTTCCCTTATTCCACATTTTGTTACATTACAGCCTTATTCTACAATGGATTAAATAAAACATGTTCCTCATCAATCTACACACAATATCCCATAATGATTTTTGCAAATCTATAAAAAAAACGAAATACCTTATTTACATAAGTATTCAGACCCTTTTCTATGAGACTTGAAATTGAGCTCAGGTGCATCCTGTTTCAATTGATCATCCTTGAGATGTTTCTACAACTTGATTTGAGTCCACCTGTGGTAAATTCAATTGATTGGACATGATTTGGAAAGGCACACACCTGTCTATATAAAGGTCCCACAGTTGACAGTGCATTTCAGAGCAAAAACCAAACCATGAGGTCGAAGGAATGGTCTGTAGAGCTCCAAGACAGGATTGTGTCGAGGCACAGATCTGGGGAAGGGTACCAAAAAATGTCTGCAGCATTGAAGGTCCCCAAGAACACAGTGGCCTCCATCATTCTGAAATGGAAGATGTTTGGAACCACCAAGACTCTTCCGAGAGCTGGCCACCCGGCCAAACTGAGCAATCGGGGGAGAAGGGCCTTGGTCAGGGAGGTGACCAAGAAGCCGATGGTCACTCTGACTGAGCTCCAAAGTTCCTCTGTGGAGATGGGAGAACCTTCCAGAAAGACAACCATCTCTGCAGCACTCCACCAATCAGGCCTTTATGGTAGAGTGGCCAGACGGAAGCCACTCCTCAGTAAAAGGCACATGACAGCCCGCTTGGAGTTTGCCCAAAGGCACCTAAAGGACTCTCAGACCATGAGAAACAAGATTCTCTGGTCTGATGAAACCAAGATTGAACTCTTTGGCCTGAATGCCAAGCGTCACATCTGGAGGAAACCTGGCACCATCCCTACGATGAAGCATGGTGGTGGCAGCATCATGCTGTGGGGATGTTTTTCAGCGGCAGGGACTGGGAGACTAGTCAGGATCAAGGGAAAGATTAACAGAGAAAGTACTGAGAGATCCTTGATGAAAACCTGCTCCAGAGCGCTCAGGACCTCAGACTGGGGCGAAGGTTGACCTTCCAACAGGACAATGACCCTAAGCACACAGCCAAGACAACGCAGGAGTGGCTTCGGAACAAGTCTCTGAATGTCCTTGAGTGGCCCAGCCAGAGCCTGGACTTGAACCCGATCTAACATCTCTGGAGAGTCCTGAAAATAGCTGTGCAGCGACGCTCCCCATCCAACCTGACAGAGCTTGAGAGGATCTGCAGAGAAGAATGGGAGAAACTCCCCAAATACAGGTGTGCCAAACTTGTAGCGTCATACCCAAGAAGACTCGAGGCTGTAATCGCTGCCAAAGGTGCTTCAACAAAGTACTGAGTAAAGGGTGTGAATAGTTATGCAAATGTCATTTATATTTTATTTTTATCGATTTGCTAGAATTTCTAAAAAACATTTTTTGCTTTGTCATTACGGCGTATTGAAAAAAATGCAAATGCCCAAAAAAATTGAGTTTATTGCATTTTGTAATTAAACCCTTCAAGTGCTGATCTAGGATCAAGTCCCCTGTGTGCATGTAATTTTCCTCATTATGATAAAAAAAAAAAAAAAAGATCAATACTCCGACTCTGTATGAATACGGCCACAGATCCTGGTCCTTCCTTCACTCCTCTCTACATGGGCACCAGTAATGCTGTGTTTACTGTGTAAGTGGATTAGATATAAAATTGTACTGATAGTCCCATGACACTCATTTCAAGTGAGACTCTTAGTCCACAGAGAGATGTCCCTTAGGTCTCCGAGGCAAGGAGACTCCCGGAGTTCATGAAAAGGTCAAATAGTTTGCCATGCACTCTCCACAGCTGTACATACATTATAAACAGTGTACAGTCTACAGTCTATGCGCATTCTGACGGCGTCACCCAGGCTGTCTACATACAGTATAAGGTATATATAGTATAAGAGTACAGTTGAAGTCGGAAGTTTACGTACACCTTAGCCAAATACATTTAAACTCAGCTTTTCACAATTCCTGACATTTAATCCTAGTAAAAATTCCCTGTCTTAGGTCAGTTAGGATCACCACTTTATTTTAAGAACGTGTAATGTCAGAATAATAGTAGAGATAATTATTTATTTCAGCTTTTATTTCTTTCATCACATTCCCAGTGGGTCAGAAGTTTACATACACTCAATTAGTATTTGGTAGCATTGCATTTAAATTGTTTAACTTGGGTCAAACGTTTCGGGTAGCCTTCCACAAGCTTCTCACAATAAGTTGGGTGAATTTTGGCCCATTCCTCCTGACAGAGCTGGTGTAACTGAGTCAGGTTTGTAGGCCTTCCTTGCTCGCACACGCTTTTTCAGTTCTGCCCACACATTTTCTATAGGATTGAGGTCAGGGCTTTCTGATGGCCACTCCAATACCTTGACTTTGTTGTCCTTAAGCCATTTTGCCACAACTTTGGAAGTATGGTTGGGGTCATTGTCCATTTGGAAGACCCATTTGCGACCAAGCTTTAACTTCCTGACTGATGTCTTGAGATGTTGCTTCAATATATCCGCATAATTTTCCTTCCTCATGATGCCATCTATTTTGTGAAGTGCACCAGTCCCTCCTGCAGCAAAGCACCCCCACAGCATGATGCTGCCACCCCCGTGCTTCACGGTTGGGATGGTGTTCTTCGGCTTGCAAGCTGCCCCTTTTTTCCTCCAAACATAACGATGGTCATTATGTCCAAACAGTTATTTTTTTGTTTCATCAGACCAGAGGACATTTCTCCAAAAAGTACGATCTTTGTCCCCATGTGCAGTTGAAAACCGTAGTCTGGCTTTTTTATGGTGGTTTTGGAGCAGTGGCTTCTTCCTTGCTGAGCGGCCTTTCAGGTTATGTCGATATAGGACTTGTTTTACTGTAGATATAGATACTTTTGTACCTGTTTCCTCCAGCATCTTCACAAGGTCCTTTGCTGTTGTTCTGGGATTGATTTGCACTTTTCGCACCAAAGTACGTTCATCTCTAGGAGACAGAACACGTCTCCTTCCTGAGCGGTATGACGGCTGCGTGGTCCTATGGTGTTTATACCAGACTTGTGGAGGTCTACCATTTTCTTTCTGAGGTCTTGGCTGATTTCTTTTGATTTTCCCATGATGTCAAGCAAGGAGGCACTGAGTTTGAAGGTAGGCCTTGAAATACATCCACAGGTACACCTCCAATTGACTCAAATGATGTCAATTAGCCTATCAGAAGCTTCTAAAGCCATGACATCATTTTCTGGAATTTTCCAAGCTGTTTAAAGGCACAGTCAACTTAGTGTATGTAAACTTCTGACCCACTGGAATTGTGATACAGTGAATTATAAGTGAAATAATCTGTCTGTAAACAATTGTTGGAAAAATTACTTGTGTCATGCACAAAGTAGATGTCCTAACCGACTTGCCAAAACTATAATTTGTTAACAAGAAATTTGTGGAGTGGTTGAAAAATGAGTTTTAATGACTCCAACCTAAGTGTATGTAAACTTCCGGCTTCAACTGTATCTATTCTTTCTGTTGTCTCCCTGTAGGTTCCTGCTCCTATGGAGTGCGGTTCTCATCATGTACCCCACCACCCTGGCTGTCATAGCTCTCACCTTCTCCAACTATGTGCTGCAGCCGGCCTTCCAGAACTGTGTTCCCCCATACCTGGCCACCAGGCTTCTCTCCACCATCTGCATATGTAAGTCCAGAATAATAATGACTATTTAGTAGAAGTACAGAACAATAATGACTATTTAGTAGTACCACAGAACAATAATGACTATTAAGTAGTAGTACATTACAATAATGACTATTTAGTAGAAGCACATTACAATAATGACTATTTGGTAGTAGTACAGTAAAATAATGACTATTTGGTAGTAGTACAGTAAAATAATGACTATTTGGTAGTAGTACATTACAATAATGACTATTTGGTAGTAGTACAGAACAATAATGACTATTAAGTAGTAGTACATTACAATAATGACTATTTAGTAGAAGTACATTACAATAATGACTATTTGGTAGTAGTACAGAACAATAATGACTATTTAGTAGAAGCACAGAACAATAATGACTATTTAGTAGTAGTACATTACAATAATGAGTATTAAGTAGTAGTACATTACAATAATGACTATTTGGTAGTAGTACAGAACAATAATGACTATTTAGCAGTAGTACAGTAAAATAATGACTATTTAGCAGTAGTACATTACAATAATGAGTATTAAGTAGTAGTACATTACAATAATGACTATTTAGCAGTAGTACAGTAAAATAATGACTATTTAGCAGTAGTACATTACAATAATGAGTATTAAGTAGTAGTACATTACAATAATGACTATTTAGCAGTAGTACAGTAAAATAATGACTATTTAGTAGAAGTACATTACAATAATGAGTATTAAGTAGTAGTACATTACAATAATGACTATTTAGCAGTAGTACAGTAAAATAATGACTATTTAGTAGAAGTACATTACAATAATGAGTATTAAGTAGTAGTACATTACAATAATGACTATTTAGTAGAAGTACATTACAATAATGACTATTTGGTAGTAGTACAGAACAATAATGACTATTTAGTAGAAGTACAGAACAATAATGACTATTTAGTAGAAGTACATTACAATAATGACTATTTGGTAGTAGTACAGTAAAATAATGAGTATTAAGTAGTAGTACAGAACAATAATGACTATTTAGTATAAGTACAGTAACATAATGACTATTTAGTAGTAGCGCAGTGCACTGATGACTATTTAGTAGTAGTACATTACAATAATGACTATTCAGTATAATTACAGTACAATAATGACTAGTAGTAGTAGTACAGTATGATAATGACTAGTAGTACTAGTACAGTATGATAATGACTAGTAGTAGTAGTACAGTATGATAATGACTAGTGGTAGTAGTACAGTATGATAATGACTAGTAGTACTAGTACAGTATGATAATGACTAGTAGTAGTAGTACAGTATGATAATGACTAGTAGTAGTAGTACAGTATGATAATGACTAGTAGTAGTACAGTATGATAATGACTAGTAGTAGTACAGTATGATAATGACTAGTAGTAGTAGTACAGTATGATAATGACTAGTAGTAGTAGTACAGTACGATAATGACTAGTAGTAATACAGTATGATAATGACTAGTAGTAGTAGTACAGTATGATAATGACTAGCAGTAGTAGTACAGTATGATAATGACTAGTAGTAGTAGTACAGTATGATAATGACTAGTAGTAGTAGTACAGTATGATAATGACTAGTAGTAGTAGTACAGTATGATAATGACTAGTAGTAGTAGTACAGTATGATAATGACTAGTAGTAGTAGTACAGTGTGATAATGACTAGTAGTAGTACAGTATGATAATGACTAGTAGTAGTAGTACAGTGTGATAATGACTAGTAGTAGTAGTAGTAGTAGTACAGTGTGATAATGACTATCCACTACCTGCATCTTAGACCTGGATGGCTCAAATACGACAAATCATGGAAATATTTGCACTTGAGTCAGGTGTGCTTGATATAGCTTTGAGCCCTTTTTTGGAGCTATTCCATTGGTTGCATTGTACGGGGCTAAATAAAGCGCATCTCAAGTATTAGAACGAGTTTGCCTCTGATGTACATACCCACATACTCTACATGTGAAAAGAGGAACAGGTTATTTTCTGTCAATATATGAGGAACTATCTTGTAAACATTCTGAATTCTGTACAGTACGTTGGCTTCTCAACATGTAGACAGACAGGTATGTACATCATACATGTACAGCTATGTACATCATACATGTAGACAGACAGGTATGTACATCATACATGTAGACAGACAGGTATGTACATCATACATGTAGACAGACAGGTATGTACATCATACATGTAGACAGACAGGTATGTACATCATACATGTACAGGTATGTACATCATACATGTAGACAGACAGGTATGTACATCATACATACACACCAGTCTGTGAATGATGTATCTTATTTAGTAGTTAACATATACAGCTATGTTCATACATGTTGTGTCAAACTGTATGCAATAACACATACAGAACATACACAGCACAGTGTACCGCCTCCCAGCACCATGCTGCCCATGCTTCAGCCATACTGCTATAATATTATGACAGCACAGTGTACCGCCTCCCAGCACCATGCTGTCCATGCTTCAGCCATACTGCTATAATATTATGACAGCACAGTGTACCGCCTCCCAGCACCATGCTGTCCATGCTTCAGCCATACTGCTATAATATTATGACAGCACAGTGTACCGCCTCCCAGCACCATGCTGTCCATGCTTCAGCCATACTGCTATAATATTATGACAGCACAGTGTACCGCCTCCCAGCACCATGCTGTCCATGCTTCAGCCATACTGCTATAATATTATAACAGCACAGTGTACCGCCTCCCAGCACCATGCTGTCCATGCTTCAGCCATACTGCTATAATATTATGACAGCACAGTGTACCGCCTCCCAGCACCATGCTGTCCATGCTTCAGCCATACTGCTATAATATTATGACAGCACAGTGTACCGCCTCCCAGCACCATGCTGTCCATGCTTCAGCCATACTGCTATAATATTATCACAGCACAGTGTACCGCCTCCCAGCACCATGCTGTCCATGCTTCAGCCATACTGCTATAATATTATGACAGCACAGTGTACCGCCTCCCAGCACCATGCTGTCCATGCTTCAGCCATACTGCTATAATATTATGACAGCACAGTGTACCGCCTCCCAGCACCATGCTGTCCATGCTTCAGCCATACTGCTATAATATTATCACAGCACAGTGTACCGCCTCCCAGCACCATGCTGTCCATGTTTCAGCCGTACTGCTATGATATTATGACAGCACAGTGTACCGCCTCCCAGCACCATGCTGTCCATGCTTCAGCCATACTGCTATAATATTATCACAGCACAGTGTACCGCCTCCCAGCACCATGCTGTCCATGTTTCAGCCGTACTGCTATGATATTATGACAGCACAGTGGCCATATGACAGTGACTCACACGGGGGTTTTTAAATTAGGACTAAATGTGTCCCAAATGCCACTCTTTTCCATATCTAGTGTATGACTTTCGACATGGGCTCAAAGGTAATAGGGTTCAATTTGGAACTCAGTGTTCCCCGTTGTGACACATCTATGTTGGTTATCAGATGTCTGGAGAGGACAGTGGGTGTAGTGGTATTTGTAGTGTGTCTGAATCCCAGCCAGTAGGGGCGTAGTCCTACAGCTGCACTGTCGAGAGCATCCTGACCGGTTGCATCACCGCCTGGTATGGCAACTGCTCGGCCTCCGACCGCAAGGCAGTACAGAGGGTAGTGCGTACGGCCCAGTGCATCACTGGGGCCAAGCTTCCTGCCATCCAGGACCTCTATACCAGGCGGTGTCAGAGGAAGGCACCATGCTTTCTCCAATCCAAAGTTAAATCTAGAATCGGTTTCCTATTTCGCAACAAAGCCTCCTTCACTCATGCTGCCAAACATGCCCTCGTAAAACTGACTATCCTACCGATCCTTGACTTCGGCGATGTCATTTACAAAATAGCCTCCAACACTCTACTCAGCAAATTGGATGTTGTCTATCACAGTGCCATCCGTTTTGTCTCCAAAGCCCCATATAATACCCACCACTGTGACCTGTACGCTCTTGTTGGCTGGTCCTCACTACATATTCGTCGCCAAACCCACTGGCTCCAGGCCATCTATAAATCACTGCTAGGCAAATCCCCGCCTTATCTTAGCTCATTGGTCACCATAGCAACACCCACCCGTAGTCTGCGCTCCAGCGGGTATATCTCACTGGTCATCCCCAAAGCCAACACCTCCTTTGGCCGCAATTCCTTCCAGTTCTCTGCTGCCAATGACTGGAACAAATTGCAAAAATCTCTGAAGCTGGAGACACTTATCTCCCTCACTAACTTTAAGCATCAGTTGTCAGAGCACCTTACCGATCACTGCACCTGTACACAGCCCATCTGAAATTAGCCCGCCCAACTACCTCATCCCTATATTGTTATTTATTTTGCTCATCTGTACCCCAGTATCTCTATTTGCACATCATCTCTTGCACATCATTCCAGTGTTAATACTAAATTGTAATTATTTTGCACTATAGCCTATTTTATTGCCTTACCTCCATAACTTGCTAAATTTGCACACTGTATATTAATTGTATTTCTGTTGTATTTTTTTTGATTTTTGTTTTGTTTTACCCCATATGTAACTCTGTGTTGTTGTTTTTATCGCACTGCTTTGCTTTATCTTGGCCAGGTCGCAGTTGTAAATGAGAACTTGTTCTCAACTGGTTTACCTGGTTAAATAAAGGTGAAATAAATAAATAAAAAAGGCCCAAACAATTGTCAAAGACTCCAGCCACCATAGTCATAGACTGTTCTCTCTGCTACTGCACGGCAAGCGGTACCGGAGTGCCAAGTCTAGGTCCAAAAGGCTCCTTAACAGCTTCTACCCCCAAGCCATAAGACTGCTGAACAATCGATCAAATGGCCACCCGGACTATTTGCATTGACCCCCCCTTTGTTTTTACACTGCTGCTACTGGCTGTTTATTATCTATGCATAGTCACTTTACCCCTACCTACATGTACAAATTACCTCGACTAACCTGTAACCCACACATTGACTCGGTACCGGTTCCCCCTGTATATAGCCTCATTATTGTTATTTTATTGTGTTACTTTTTTTTATTTTCTACTCTAGTTTATTTAGTAAATATTTTCTTAACTCTATTTTCTTAAAACTGCTTTGTTGGTTAAGGGCTTGTAAGTAAGCATTTCACAGTAAGGTCTACACCTGTTGTATTCGGCGCATGTGACAAATAAAATGTGATTTCATTTGATAGTATCTAATGAGGGTTGAGGCCAGTATCAGTAGACAGAGTGTTGTATCATCATATCTAATGAGGGTTGAGGCCTGTATCCTGTATATATGTATATACCTGTCTGTCTGTCTGTCTGTCTGTCTGTCTGTCTGTCTGTCTGTCTGTCTGTCTGTCTGTCTGTCTGTCTGTCTGTCTGTGTCAGCTGCTGGTTTGGGCTTGTCTAAACCGGATGGAGCAGGGTAGGAGGAAGGTGTGTGTGTAGTGTGTATGGCCCACCATAACCCCCTGCATGCGTTGCCATAACATCATCTGCCTGTGGCCTTGGAACATTCAAGGCGATGCGGCACTATTTCTGGAGACAGAATGCGGAGCCTGTGACTTTAGTTAACCAGCCAGCCGGGGTGCTAGCGTGGGTCCCCTGGACGTCAGCGGATAACTTTCCATAAATGGGGTGTGAGTGTGGTGGAGACGAGTCCCTGTGTTGCTGGCGCTCATCACCTGATCAGTGTGTGTGTGTCAGACCACGTAATGGTGTGTGTGTGTTCACTGGAGGACTTTCTGCGGAACAGTGTGTGTGTGTGTGTGGGGGGTGGGGGTTGGGGGGGGCGAGCTCCTGTGTTGGAGCCTGACCCGTCAGAGTGTGTGGGGTGGTGGGTGGTGGGGGTGGGGGGGGTGGGGGGGTAGCTCCTGTGTTGGGGATTGTGTACCAGGCGGTGTGTGAGCGTGTGTCAGACTACGTAATGGTACCAGCCTTTGACTCCACCGCTAATAGGAGGGCATGTCCTCAAGGCCATTGTGTATTGTTTCCACGGTTGCCGTGACATTTGCTGTGAGACCCCTGTCACTGGGTGACAGGCAGGAGAAAGTGGGCGTGACGACCCTACTAACCAACCACGGAGGGACGCGCGGGGGCGGTCAAGATCCTATTGGCTATTTGACATTTCAACTGTTTATATGTCACGGCAGACAACTGAGAGATCCCTTCTAGACACACAATACCTCCTTTACAATACCTCCTTTACAATACCTCCTTTACAATACCTCCTTTACAATACCTCCTTTACAATACCTCCTTTACAGTACCTCCTTTACAATACCTCCTTTACAATACCTCCTTTACAATACCTCCTTTACAATACCTCCTTTACAATACCTCCTTTACAATACCTCCTTTACAATACCTCCTTTACAATACCTCCTTTACAGTACCTCCTTTACAGTACCTCCTTTACAATACCTCCTTTACAATACCTCCTTTACAATACCTCCTTTACAATACCTCCTTTACAGTACCTCCTTTACAGTACCTCCTTTACAATACCTCCTTTACAATACCTCCTTTACAATACCTCCTTTACAATGCCTCCTTTACAATACCTCCTTTACAATACCTCCTTTACAGTACCTCCTTTACAATACCTCCTTTACAATACCTCCTTTACAGTACCTCCTTTACAATACCTCCTTTACAGTACCTCCTTTACAATACCTCCTTTACAATACCTCCTTTACAATACCTCCTTTACAATACCTCCTTTACAATACCTCCTTTACAATACCTCCTTTACAGTACCTCCTTTACAATACCTCCTTTACAATACCTCCTTTACAGTACCTCCTTTACAGTACCTCCTTTACAATACCCCCTTTACAAAACCTCCTTTACAAAACCTCTCTACAGCGGACAAGGAAGGAACATGGTCTGCATCCCAAATGCCACCCTATTCCCTATATAGAGCACTATTTTAGACCAGAGAATGGTACCCTATTCCCTATATAGTGCACTACTTTAGACCAGAGAATGGCACCCTATTCCCTATATAGTGCACTACTTTAGACCAGAGAATGGCCCCCTATTCCCTATATAGTGCACTACTTTAGACCAGAGAATGGCACCCTATTCCCTATATAGTGCACTAGTTTAGACCAGAGAATGGTACCCTATTCCCTATATAGTGCACTACTTTAGACCAGAGAATGGCACCCTATTCCCTATATAGTGCACTACTTTAGACCAGAGAATGGCACCCTATTCCCTATATAGTGCACTACTTTAGACCAGAGAATGCACCCTATTCCCTATATAGTGCACTACTTTAGACCAGAGAATGGCACCCTATTCCCTATATAGTGCACTAGTTTAGACCAGAGAATGGCACCCTATTCCCTATATAGTGCACTAGTTTAGACCAGAGAATGGCACCCTATTCCCTATATAGTGCACTAGTTTAGACCAGAGAATGGCACCCTATTCCCTATATAGTGCACTAGTTTAGACCAGAGAATGGCACCCTATTCCCTATATAGTGCACTAGTTTAGACCAGGGGCCATTGGGGATCCAGACGGGGTCATGTCAACGCAGGTCAGTGTTTTTCATCATTCATCCTATTCTTTAGGCAGCTCTGCAGTGGTCACTAGCTGGCACAGCCACAAAGTCATACAATCTGTCTTCAAATATTTACATTTATTTTATTTATTTTACAATATAGCCAATTTGGACTTTGCAGCTGGCCTATGTAAGGGGAAATGGCTCAGTTCTGCCTCCAGGACAAGAATCGTGACAATAAACATCAACTTGCCATGTCAACACTCATGACCTGTGTTTTCTGAGCTTTTTAAAAAAAATCTTCAAATGGATCTTGGAATGTTTCAGACAGTATGTTGAGAGTGGACTTGCTCTCCTTCCCTGGGATTACCTGGATCTCATAGGAATTCCCTGTTCCTACTCATTCCATAGATTCTATAGATTAGGCTAAGACATTCAAAACATTCACAACTGTAGTCTAGCGTGCTTCCCAAACTGTGGGGCGCGCAGGGGTTCCCCCCCCATCAAAACATTTCAGTCTGGCTTTAAACATACTCTTGAAAGTTGTAATAGTAGAATGCACAAGGTGCAATTTCTAAATTGGGTAGCGCATCAACAGTTCCTCTTGTCATGTTAGTCATTTCAGACCTTAGAGAGATATTTATAACTTGTCAGAAATGTCATACTAGCCCATGTCAGCTTATGTTTTCTTTAGCCCGTATACATTGTTGTAATTTACTAGTCACTCAACCACTATTTTTTTTAAAAACATTTTAGCAGACGCTCTTATCCAGAGCGACTTACAGTAGTGAGCGCATACGTTTTCATGCTGGTCCCCCGTGGGAATCGAACCCACAATCCTGGCGTTGCAATTGCCATGCTCTACCAAGTGAGACACACAGGACTAAATATCACAGGAATACACATTAGACATTGCAAAATGTATAGGTCTGCAAGAAAATTTGCTTTCAAACTGCAAAATTGTCTTTGCACCCCATCACAACATTTGTAGAATGGCAGGAAATAAGCTTTAAACCTGCAATATTCTCTCCACCAACAAGAGGGGTGTGAACAGTTTGTATCATGAACAGTGCTTGTCCCCATAGAAACAGACGTGGCACATGTGCACGTGTGGGGGGGGGGCACGGGATGTTCCCCAATGCTGGAGGAGGGGGCCCCGAGTGAAAAAGTTTGGGAACCTCTGGTCTAGTGGGTTTCATTTCATTCAATTCATTATTATTGCTGAAGCATAGTTCCCGCTCAGCCCAGTCAAAACTGTTCGCTGCTCTGGCACCCCAATGGTGGAACAAGCTCCCTCACGACGCCAGGACAGCGGAGTCACTCACCACCTTCTGGAGACATTTGAAACCCCACCTCTTTAAGGAACACCTGGGATAGGATAAAGTAATCCTTCTACCCCCCCTTTACTCCAACCCCCAAAAAAAAAAGTAAAGTGGTTATCCCACTGGCTATAAGGTGAATGCACCAATTTGTAAGTCGCTCTGGATAAGAGCGTCTGCTAAATGACATAAATGTAAATGTAATTATCAAGACCCCAGTAGTGTAGTCTCTCCCAGTCCCAGCCCCTCTCCCAGACAGCCCAGGGGCCTCAACACAGTGTTGTCTCTCCCAGCCCCTCTCCCAGACAGCCCAGGGGCCTCAACACAGTGTTGTCTCTCCCAGCCCCTCTCCCAGACAGCCCAGGGGCCTCAACACAGTGTAGTCTCTCCCAGCCCCTCTCCCAGACAGCCCAGGGGCCTCAACACAGTGTTGTCTCTCCCAGCCCCTCTCCCAGACAGCCCAGGGGCCTCAACACAGTGTAGTCTCTCCCAGCCCCTCTCCCAGACAGCCCAGGGGCTGAAATGTGCTTGAGGTGTGCTTCATTTAGCTGTTAGCTTGGAATTTGCACTTTTTGGGACTATTGCATTGGTTTAATTGTACCACTACCCGTTAACCGATTCTAAATACAAAGCTTTGATGATGATGATGAATATCATGTGGTTCTGCCCCCTATCACGTAGGATCATCAGTCCTGACAGCGTCGGTATACATCTACAGTACACGATGATGTCATCGTGGTCCTCTGTAGCTCAGCTGGTAGAGCACGGCGCTTGTAACGCCAAGGTAGTGGGTTCGATCCCCGGGACCACCCCCATACGTAAAAATGTATGCGCACATGACTGTCAGTCGCTTTAGACAAAAGCGTCTGCTAAATGGCATATTATTATTATTATTATGTAGCTTAACGAGTGGATTTTGCTCTATCACGTAGGATCATCAGTCCTGACAGCGTTGGTACATAATGATGTCATACTGCTCCTATGTACCAGGTCAGCAGAACTGATATTAGAAAGAGTATTCAGGCTTTACCTTTGACCTTTGACCTTTTATTCATTTAGCAGACGCTCTTATCCAGAGTCACTTACATGAGTTTATTAATCTTAAGCAAGCTAGATGGGGACAACCATATCACGGTCACAGTCAGTCCAACCATATCACGGTCACAGTCAGTCCAACCATATCACGGTCACAGTCAGTCCAACCATATCACGGTCACAGTCAGTCCAACCATATCACGGTCACAGTCAGTCCAACCATATCACGGTCACAGTCAGGACAACCATATCACGGTCACAGTCAGTCCAACCATATCACGGTCACAGTCAGGACAACCATATCACGGTCACAGTCAGTCCAACCATATCACGGTCACAGTCAGTCCAACCATATCACGGTCACAGTCAGGACAACCATATCACGGTCACAGTCAGTCCAACCATATCACGGTCACAGTCAGTCCAACCATATCACGGTCACAGTCAGTCCAACCATATCACGGTCACAGTCAGTCCAACCATATCACGGTCACAGTCAGTACAACCATATCACGGTCACAGTCAGGACAACCATATCACGGTCACAGTCAGGACAACCATATCACGGTCACAGTCAGGACAACCATATCACGGTCACAGTCAGGACAACCATATCACGGTCACAGTCAGTACAACCATATCACGGTCACAGTCAGGACAACCATATCACGGTCACAGTCAGTCCAACCATATCACGGTCACAGTCAGTCCAACCATATCACGGTCACAGTCAGGACAACCATATCACGGTCACAGTCAGTCCAACCATATCACGGTCACAGTCAGTACAACCATATCACGGTCACAGTCAGGACAACCATATCACGGTCACAGTCAGTCCAACCATATCACGGTCACAGTCAGTCCAACCATATCACGGTCACAGTCAGGACAACCATATCACGGTCACAGTCAGTCCAACCATATCACGGTCACAGTCAGTACAACCATATCACGGTCACAGTCAGGACAACCATATCACGGTCACAGTCAGTCCAACCATATCACGGTCACAGTCAGTCCAACCATATCACGGTCACAGTCAGGACAACCATATCACGGTCACAGTCAGTACAACTCTTCTCAACAAAGCAGCTGTCGGCAAAGTCAGTGTTAGAAAGACCAGCTGTCCTCCCCAATCAGAACACAACATATACGTGTGTTTTACTCCAATGTTTGTAAACAAAGTAAATGTAGCCAAAAAACCCCCCACTATATATCCTCAAAACATGGTTAAAACTATAATGTTGATATTATGGGATGGTCAGTCCTTGCATCCATAGCTGTCTATGAATTTGAGAGAGGTTACATTTCTCCAGGCCCATCCTGCAGCTTTTTACCAAAACAGGGGTGGGGACAACGTTTTGTTATTGTTTCTACTGCTGATTCCCCCTTTAAACTGATGTGTCAGTGGTGTATGCTCACAGTCTCCTCAACAGGTATGACTTCTAGCTCACAGTCTCCTCAACAGGTATGACTTCTAGCCACAGTCTCCTCAACAGGTATGACTTCTAGTCACAGTCTCCTCAACAGGTATGACTTATAGTCACAGTCTCCTCAACAGGTATGACTTCTAGCCACAGTCTCCTCAACAGGTATGACTTCTAGTCACAGTCTCTTCAACAGGTATGACTTCTAGTCACAGTCTCCTCAACAGGTATGACTTCTAGCCACAGTCTCCTCAACAGGTATGACTTCTAGCCACAGTCTCCTCAACAGGTATGACTTCTAGCCACAGTCTCCTCAACAGGTATGACTTCTAGTCACAGTCTCCTCAACAGGTATGACTTCTAGTCACAGTCTCCTCAACAGGTATGACTTCTAGCCACAGTCTCCTCAACAGGTATGACTTCTAGTCACAGTCTCTTCAACAGGTATGACTTCTAGTCACAGTCTCCTCAACAGGTATGACTTCTAGCCACAGTCTCCTCAACAGGTATGACTTCTAGCCACAGTCTCCTCAACAGGTATGACTTCTAGCCACAGTCTCCTCAACAGGTATGACTTCTAGTCACAGTCTCCTCAACAGGTATGACTTCTAGCCACAGTCTCCTCAACAGGTATGACTTCTAGCCACAGTCTCTTCAACAGGTATGACTTCTAGCCACAGTCTCCTCAACAGGTATGACTTCTAGCCACAGTCTCCTCAACAGGTATGACTTCTAGCCACAGTCTCCTCAACAGGTATGACTTCTAGTCACAGTCTCCTCAACAGGTATGACTTCTAGCCACAGTCTCCCCAACAGGTATGACTTCTAGTCACAGTCTCCTCAACAGGTATGACTTCTAGTCACAGTCTCCTCAACAGGTATGACTCCCGAGTGGTGCAGTGGTCTAAGGCACTGCATCACAGTGCTAGCTGTGCCACTAGAGATCCTGGTTAGAATCCAGGCTCTGTCGTAGCCGGCCGTGACCGGGAGACCCATGGGGCGACCCAATTGGCCCAGCGTCGTCCAGGGTAGGGGAGGGAATGGCCGGCAGGGATGTAGCTTAGTTGGTATAGCATGGCGTTTGCAACGCCAGGGTTGTGGGTTCGATTCCCACGGGGGACCAGTATGAAAATAAAAAAATAAAATAAAATAATGTATGCACTCACTAACTGTAAGTCGCTCTGGATAAGAACGTCTGCTAAATGACATAAATGTCAATGTAGTCACAGTCTCCTCAACAGGTATGACTTCTAGTCACAGTCTGTTGCTTAACAAGGTTGGCAACCATTCACATCTGATTCTACATAAGTGCACTGCATTATAGTGTTTCAATCAGCTCTAAAATACTTAATTCTAATTCAATAGAAAATACAATTTCCTGTAAGCTAAATAATGGCCTTGCAGTCAGTCAGTCAGTCGGTCGGTCAGCCAGTCTATCAGTCAGTCTATTAGTCAGTCAGTCTATCAGTCTATTAGTCAGTCAGTCAGTCAGTCTATCAGTCAGATAAGCACCTACTAAATGGTGTATTATTATTATTATAGCCCTCAGTCCTCACTGGTTCTAACTGCCATGCCTCTATGTCTTAGTAGCTACAGCTCCTCAGTCCTCACTGGTTCTAACTGCCATGCCTCTATGTCTTAGTAGCTACAGCTCCTCAGTCCTCACTGGGTCTAACTGCCACGCCTCTATGTCTTAGTAGCTACAGCTCCTCAGTCCTCACTGGTTCTAACTGCCATGCCTCTATGTCTTAGTAGCTACAGCTCCTCAGTCCTCACTGGTTCTAACTGCCACGCCTCTATGTCTTAGTAGCTACAGCTCCTCAGTCCTCACTGGTTCTAACTGCCACGCCTCTATGTCTTAGTAGCTACAGCTCCTCAGTCCTCACTGGTTCTAACTGCCACGCCTCTATGTCTTAGTAGCTACAGCTCCTCAGTCCTCACTGGTTCTAACTGCCACGCCTCTATGTCTTAGTAGCTACAGCTCCTCAGTCCTCACTGGTTCTAACTGCCACGCCTCTATGTCTTAGTAGCTACAGCTCCTCAGTCCTCCCTGGTTCTAACTGCCATGCCTCTATGTCTTAGTAGCTACAGCTCCTCAGTCCTCACTGGTTCTAACTGCCATGCCTCTATGTCTTAGTAGCTACAGCTCCTCAGTCCTCACTGGTTCTAACTGCCATGCCTCTATGTCTTAGTAGCTACAGCTCCTCAGTCCTCACTGGTTCTAACTGCCACGCCTCTATGTCTTAGTAGCTACAGCTCCTCAGTCCTCACTGGTTCTAACTGCCATGCCTCTATGTCTTAGTAGCTACAGCTCCTCAGTCCTCACTGGTTCTAACTGCCATGCCTCTATGTCTTAGTAGCTACAGCTCCTCAGTCCTCACTGGTTCTAACTGCCATGCCTCTATGTCTTAGTAGCTACAGCTCCTCAGTCCTCCCTGGTTCTAACTGCCATGCCTCTATGTCTTAGTAGCTACAGCTCCTCAGTCCTCACTGGTTCTAACTGCCATGCCTCTATGTCTTAGTAGCTACAGCTCCTCAGTCCTCACTGGTTCTAACTGCCATGCCTCTATGTCTTAGTAGCTACAGCTCCTCAGTCCTCACTGGTTCTAACTGCCATGCCTCTATGTCTTAGTAGCTACAGCTCCTCAGTCCTCACTGGTTCTAACTGCCACGCCTCTATGTCTTAGTAGCTACAGCTCCTCAGTCCTCACTGGTTCTAACTGCCATGCCTCTATGTCTTAGTAGCTACAGCTCCTCAGTCCTCACTGGTTCTAACTGCCATGCCTCTATGTCTTAGTAGCTACAGCTCCTCAGTCCTCACTGGTTCTAACTGCCATGCCTCTATGTCTTAGTAGCTACAGCTCCTCAGTCCTCACTGGTTCTAACTGCCATGCCTCTATGTCTTAGTAGCTACAGCTCCTCAGTCCTCCCTGGTTCTAACTGCCATGCCTCTATGCCTTAGTAGCTACAGCTCCTCAGTCCTCAGGACTTCTGTGTCACTGAGATAATATCCTATATCTTGATATGTAGCTTTCGGAGGCGTGGGTCACAAAGTCACAGGGAATGGAAACATTCACTACACTTACCCATGTCTGATGGGCGGTCCGTTCCCGGTGCCATAACGTTTATGGGACCACACTGCTCTGTGACACCGGACCAACAATCCGGTGGCAGACAGAGAGAGCCCCTTCCTAAAGGACTGGGTTTTTCCAAATGGCACCCTATTCCCTATATAGTGCACTACTTTAGACCAGAGAATGGCACCCTATTCCCTATATAGTGCACTACTTTAGACCAGAGAATGGCACCCTATTCCCTATATAGTGCACTACTTTAGACCAGAGAATGGCACCCTATTCCCTATATAGTGCACTACTTTAGACCAGAGAATGGCACCCTATTCCCTATATAGTGCACTACTTTAGACCGTAGTACACTATATAGGGCCGAATCTATTCTCTGTGTATGTCAATGATGTCGCTCTTGCTGCTGGTGACTCTCAGATCCACCTCTACGCAGACGACACCATTTTGTATACATCTGGCCCTTCATTGGACACTGTGTTAACAAACCTCCAAACGAGCTTCAATGCCATACAACACTCCTTCAGTAGCCTCCAACTGCTCTTAAACACTAGTAAAACTAAATGCATGCTCTTCAATCGAACGCTGCTTGCACCCGCCCACCCGACTAGAATCACTACTCTCGGCGGGTCTGACCTAGAGTATGTGGACAACTACAAATACCTAGGTGTCTGGTTAGACTGTAAACTCTCCTTCCAGACTCACATTAAGCATTTTCAATCCAAAGTTAAATCTAGAATCGGCTTCCTATTTCGCAAACAAAGCCTCCTTCACTCATGCTGCCAAACATGCCCTCGTAAAACGGACTATCCTTCCGATCCTTGACTTCGGCGATGTCATTTACAAAATAGCCTCCAACACTCTACTCAGCAAATTGGATGTAGTCTATCACAGTGCCATCCGTTTTGTCACCAAAGCCCCATATACTACCCACCATTGTGACCTGTACGCTCTCTTTGGCTGGCCCTCACTACATATTCGTCGCCAAACCCACTGGCTCCAGGTCATCTATAAATCACTTCTAGCACATAGCAACACCCACCCGTAGTATGCGCTCCAGCAGGTATATCTCACTGGTCATCCCCAAAGCCAACACCTCCTTTGGCCGCCATTCCTTCCAGTTCTCTGCTGCCAATGACTGGAACAAACTGCAAAAATCTCTGAAGCTGGAGACTCTTATCTCCCTCACTAACTTTAAGCGTCAGTTGTCAGAGCAGCTTACCGATCACTGCACCTGTACACAGCCCATCTGAAATTAGCCCACCCAACTACCTCATCCCCATATTGTTATTTACATTGTTATTTATTTTGCTCATTTGCACCCCAGTATCTCTATTTGCACATCATCTCTTGCACATCTATCACTCCAGTGTTAATACTAAATTGTAATTATTTTGCACTATGGCCTATTCATTGCCTTACATCATAACTTACTACATTTGCACACACTGTATATATATTTTCTGTTGTATTTTTGACTTTGTTTTGTTTTACCCCATATGTAACTCTGTGTTGTTGTTTTTATCGCACTGCTTTGCTTTATCTTGGCCAGGTCGCAGTTGTAAATGAGAACTTGTTCTCAACTGGCTTACCTGGTTAAATAAAGGTGAAATACAAAAATAAAAAATATATAGGGAATATGGTGCCATTTCTTGTCCCCTGGGTTTTATTTGTCTGCATCGGAAGCAGTTCGTTTTGGGGGGTTAGGGGGACTGAGAACCGCTCTTTGGGGAGGAAGCAGTTTGTTTTGGGGGGTTAGGGGGTCTGAGAACCGCTCTTTGGGGAGGAAGCAGTTTGTTTTGGGGGGTTAGGGGGACTGAGAACTGCTCTTTGGGGAGGAAGCAGTTTGTTTTGGGGGGTTAGGGGGTCTGAGAACTGCTCTTTGGGGAGGAAGCAGTTTGTTTTGGGGGGTTAGGGGGTCTGACAGCCCCTCTTTGGGGGAGGAAGCAGTTTGTTTTGGGGGTTAGGGGGACTGAGAACTGCTCTTTGGGGAGGAAGCAGTTTGTTTTGGGGGGTTAGGGGGTCTGAGAACTGCTCTTTGGGGAGGAAGCAGTTTGTTTTGGGGGGTTAGGGGGTCTGACAGCCCCTCTTTGGGGAGGAAGCAGTTTGTTTTGGGGGGTTAGGGGGACTGAGAACCGCTCTTTGGGGAGGAAGCAGTTTGTTTTGGGGGGTTAGGGGGTCTGAGAACCGCTCTTTGGGGAGGAAGCAGTTTGTTTTGGGGGGTTAGGGGGACTGACAGCCCCTCTTTGGGGAGGAAGCAGTTTGTTTTGGGGGGTTAGGGGGTCTGAGAACTGCTCTTCGGGGAGGAAGCAGTTTGTTTTGGGGGGTTAGGGGGACTGAGAACTGCTCTTTGGGGAGGAAGCAGTTTGTTTTGGGGGGTTAGGGGGTCTGACAGCCCCTCTTTGGGGAGGAAGCAGTTTGTTTTGGGGGGTTAGGGGGACTGAGAACTGCTCTTTGGGGAGGAAGCAGTTTGTTTTGGGGGGTTAGGGGGTCTGACAGCCCCTCTTTGGGGAGGAAGCAGTTTGTTTTGGGGGGTTAGGGGGACTGAGAACTGCTCTTTGGGGAGGAAGCAGTTTGTTTTGGGGGGTTAGGGGGACTGAGAACTGCTCTTTGGGGAGGAAGCAGTTTGTTTTGGGGGGGTTAGGGGGACTGAGAACTGCTCTTCGGGGAGGAAGCAGTTTGTTTTGGGGGGTTAGGGGGACTGAGAACTGCTCTTCGGGGAGGAAGCAGTTTGTTTTGGGGGGTTAGGGGGACTGAGAACCGCTCTTTGGGGAGGAAGCAGTTTGTTTTGGGGGGTTAGGGGGTCTGAGAACTGCTCTTTGGGGAGGAAGCAGTTTGTTTTGGGGGGTTAAGCGGCAGGTAGCTTAGTGGTTAAGAGCGTTGTGCCAGTAACCGAAAGGTCGCTGGTTCTAATCCCCGAGCCGACTAGGTGAAAAATCTGTCGATGTGCCCTTGAGCAAGGCACTTAACCCTAATTGCTCCTGTAAGTTGCTCTGGATAAGAGCGTCTGCTAAATGACCAATTAATTAAAAAAAAAAAAATTTGACTGAGAACTGCTCTTTGGGGAGGAAGCAGTTTGTTTTGGGGGGTTAGGGGGTCTGACAGCCCCTCTTTGGGGAGCCGGCACTTCTACCCCTCCCCTTCCCCTCTCCTGCCCCCCCTCTCCTGCCTCCTCCTGCCCCCCCTCTCCTCCTCTCCTGCCTCCTCCTGCCCCCCCTCTCCTCCTCTCCTGCTTCCTCCTGCCCCCCCTCTCCTCCTCTCCTGCCTCCTCCTGCCCCCCCTCTCCCCCTCTCCTGCCTTCTCCTGCCCCCCTCGCCTCCTCTCCTGCCTCCTCCTGCCCCCTCTACCCCTCTCCCCCTCTCCTGCCTCCTCCTGCCCCCCCTCTCCCCCTCTCCTGCCTCCTCCTGCCCCCCCTCTCCTCCTCTCCTGCCTCCTCCTGCTCCCCTCTAGCCCTGTGCGCCTCCTCTCCCTGGAGACAGACAACCTGCTGTGTCCCAGCTTGTTGCTGCTGTTCCTCAACACATTCACACCGCAAGTGGTTACATACTACACTGGACTGAGGCAGGAAGCATTATTTCATTCTGTGGAGGGATACGAGACACCAGCCGGGCCCTCTGCCAGCCCAGCCATGCTGTTCTGATCAGCCACGTCGTAATGCATCCCCCTCCCTCTGCCCTCCCTCCCTGCGATGGAACATGTGATTCCACTTGTGCATTTCCAGACCAACAGCAAAAGGAGAGGGGAGGGAGAGGAGAGGAGAGGAGAGGAGAGGAGAGGAGAGGAGAGGAGAGGAGAGGAGAGGAGAGGAGAGGAGAGGAGAGGAGAGGGAGAGAGAGGAGGAGGGAGAGAGAGAGAGAGAGAGAGAGAGAGAGAGAGAGGGAGAGAGGAGAGGAGAGGAGAGGGGGAGAGGAGAGGGAGAGGGAGAGGAGGAGAGGAGAGGAGAGGGAGAGAGAGAGGAGAGAGAGGAGAGGAGAGGAGAGGAGAGGAGAGGAGAGGAGAGGAGAGGAGAGGAGAGGAGAGGAGAGGAGAGGAGAGGAGAGGAGGGAGGAGAGGAGAGAAGGAAGGCTCAGTTCACTGTGGCTCTAACTAATTATAATGATCTCCCTCAGGCTTGGATTTAAAACACAGTCTGAGCTAATCTCTTGGCAGTAGTAAAGACTAGTACTGTAGACTACTTTATCACTGACCTCAACCCAGAGTCTCTCAGAGCGTTCACAGTCAGCCCACTGACACCCCTATCAGACCACAGCAAAATCACAGTCTACTTGAACAGAGCAATACTCAATCATGAGGCATCAAAGCCAAAGGAACTGAATCATATTAAGTGTCGAAACCTACCAAAAAACAATTAGGCAACAACAAATTCAATCCCTTTTAGAAAACTTCCTGGACAAAACGTTCCACTGTAATAGTGAAGGTGTAAACTTGGCAGTAGAAAACCTAAACAGTATATTTTACCTCTCAGCTTTCCTATCAAATCTAAAAAATCTCAAACAGAAAACCGAAGAAAAGTAACAACAATGACAAATGGTTTGATGAAGAATGCAAAAACCTAAGAAAGAAATTGAGAAACCTGTCCAACCATAAACCTGAGCCTACGCCTTCACTATGGTGAATCACTAAAAC
The DNA here is from genome assembly GCF_020615455.1 of Coregonus clupeaformis. Classification (NCBI taxonomy): domain Eukaryota; kingdom Metazoa; phylum Chordata; class Actinopteri; order Salmoniformes; family Salmonidae; genus Coregonus; species Coregonus clupeaformis. Next base: position 4,484 of record NW_025534541.1, on the reverse strand, counting down.
AATACAGAAATACACCATGGAAATAGAAGGAACAGCACATCAGAAATCAGCTCAATGTAATTGAACAATTCATAGACTCTAACCACTTCTGGGAAAATTGGAAAACACTAAACAAACAACAACACGAAGAGCTATCTATCCAAAACGGAGATGTATGGGTAAACCACTTCTCCAATCTTTTTGGCCCTATAACAAAGAACAAACAGCAAGAAAATATACATGATCAAATGCAAATCTTAGAATCAACTATTAAAGACTACCAGAACCCACTGTATTCTCCAATTACATTGAATGAACTACAGGACAAAATACAAACCTTCCAACCCAAAAAAGGGTGTTGATGGTATCCTCAATGAAATGATAAAATATACAGACCACAAATTCCAATTGGCTATGGTTAAACTCTTTAACATCATCCTTAGCTCTGGCATCTTTCCCAATATTTGGAACCAAGGACTGATCACCCCAATCCACAAAAGTGGAGACAAATTTGACCCCAAAAACCAGCGTGGGATATGCGTCAACAGCAACCTTGGGAAAATCCTCTGCATTATCATTAACAGCAGACTAGTTCATTTCCTCAGTGAAAACAATGTACTGAGCAAATATCAAATTGGCTTTTTACCAAATTACCGTACAACAGACCACGTATTCACCCTGCACACCCTAATTGACAAACAAACAAACCAAAACAAAGGCAAAGTCTTCTCATGCTTTGTTGATTTCAAAAAAGCTTTTGACTCAATTTGGCATGAGGATCTGCTATACAAATTGATGGAAAGTGGTGTTGGGGGAAAAACATACAACATTATAAAATCCATGTACACAAACAACAAGTGTGCAGTTAAAATTCGCAAAAAACACACACATTTCTTTCCACAGGGATGTGGGGTGAGACAGGGATGCATTTTAAGCACCTACCTCTTCAACATTTATATCAATGAATTGGCGAGGGCACTAGAACAGTCTGCAGCACCCGGCCTCACCCTACTAGAATCTGAAGTCAAATGTCTACTGTTTGCTGATGATCTGGTGCTTCTGTCACCAACCAAGGAGGGCCTACAGCAGCACCTAGATCTTCTGCACAGATTCTGTCAGACCTGGGCCCTGACAATAAATCTCAGTAAGACAAAAATAATGGTTTTCCAAAAAAGGTCCAGTTGCCAGGACCAAAAAATACAAATTCCATCTAGACACCGTTGCCCTAGAGCACACAAAAAACTAGACATACCTCGGCCTAAACATCAGCGCCACAGGTAACTTCCACAAAGCTGTGAACGATCTGAGAGACAAGGCAAGAAGGGCCTTCTATGCCATCAAAAGGAACATAAAATTCGACATATGAATTAGGATCTGGCTAAAAATACTTGAATCAGTTATAGAACCCATTGCCCTTTATGGTTGTGAGGTCTGGGGTCCGCTCACCAACCAAAAATTCACAAAATGGGACAAACACCAAATTGAGACTCTGCATGCAGAATTCTGCAAAAACATCCTCTGTGTACAACGGAAAACACCAAATAATGCATGCAGCGCAGAATTAGGCCGATACCCGCTAATTATCAAAATCCAGAAAAGAGCCGTTAAATTCTATAACCACTTAAAAGGAAGTGATTCCCAAACCTTCCATAACAAAGCCATCACCTACAGAGAGATGAACTTGGAGAAGAGTCCCCTAAGTAAGCTGGTCCTGGGGCTCTGTTCACAAACGCAAACAGACCCCACAGAGCCCAAGGACAACAACAACAACACAATTAGACCCAACCAAATCATGAGAAAACAAAAAGAGAATTACTTGACACATTGGAAAGAATTAACAAAATAACTGAGCAAACTAGAATGCTTTTTGGCCCTAAACAGAGAGTACACAGTGGCAGAATACCTGACCACTGTGACTGACCCAAACTTAAGGAAAGCTTTGACTATGTACAGACTCAGTGAGCATAGCCTTGCTATTGAGAAAGGCCACCGTAGGCAGACCTGGCTCTCAAGAGAAGACAGGCTATGTGCACACTGCCCACAAAATGAGGTGGAAACTGAGCTGCACTTGTATGACCATATTAGAGACACATATTTCCCTCAGATTACAGAGATCCAAAAAGAATTCGGAAACAAACCCAATTTTGATAAACTCCCTTATCTACTGGGTGAAAAACCAGTGTGCCATCACAGCAGCAAGATTTATGACCTGTTGCCACAAGAAAAGGGCAACCAGTGAAGAACAAACACCATTGGAAATACAACCCATATTTATGTTTATTTATTTTCCCATTTGTACATTTGAACTATTTGCACATCGTTACAACACTGTACATAGCCATAATATGTACAGTGTACAGTGTAGCTCAGTTGGCAAACGCCAGGTTTGTGGGTTCGATTCCCACGGGGGGCCAGTATGAAAAAATTTATGCACTCACTAACTGTAAGTCGCTCTGGATAAGAGCATCTGCTAAATGACTAAAAAATGTAATTTGACTAAGAGATGTTTGTTTTGAATAAAATCTTTTAAAAGGAATAGTTTGACCATATTAAAACGAGAGTTCAGTTCACGTAACAGGGTTGACCTTACAATGAGGGACAGACGTAAATGAACCACTACGAAATCATTAATAATCTTTAGAAATTACTTTGTAAAAGCAACAAAATAACTAAGGCTTTACAATGATGGTGAAACTTGGAGAAATTTTTTGGGGGGGGTAAATTGGTTAGAATCTTCATAGAATTCACAGAGGGTGCACGGAGGGTCGCAATGCTGCATTTTGGGCACTTTAGCAAGTCTTTCTTCATATGAAAAAGTGATTTAGGGTTAGAGTGTGCATGTGGACGCTCATCTCTCCCTCTCTCTCCGTCCCAGTGTTCCTGACATGGGTGAACTGTTCCAGTGTTCGCTGGGCCACTAGGATCCAGGATGTGTTCACAGTGGGGAAGCTGCTGGCCCTGGGACTCATCATAATGGTGGGACTGGTGCAGATCTGCAGAGGTGAGGAGGGCACACACACGCACGTACACATGCACACACACACACACGTACACATGCACACACACGTACACATGCACACACACACACGTACACGTGCACACACAAACAGGCACACTTGCAGGAAGGCAAACAGTACGCACACGTACACATGCAAGGTAAGGCGCAGACACACCATTCATGCACGCACGCACACAGTTCCGTTGCCATATCACTCACAGTTCCGTTGCCATATCACTCACAGTTCCGTTGCCATATCACTCACAGTTCCGTTGCCATATCACTCACAGTTCTGTTGCCATATCACTCACAGTTCCGTTGCCATATCACTCACAGTTCCGTTGCCATATCACTCACAGTTCTGTTGCCATATCATTCACATATCTGAAGTCATCAGTTATGTTAAACCAGCGTTTCCCAAACCTGGTCCTGGGGACCCCAAGGGGGGCACGTTTTGGTTTTTGCCCCTAACACTACACAGCTGATTCAAATGTTCAAAGCTTGATGATGAGTTGATTAGTTGAATCAGCTGTGTAGTGTTAGGGGCAAAAAACCAAAACGTGCACCCCTTGGGGTCCCCAGGACCGAGTTTGGGGGAAACCCTGTGTTAAACTATGTCACCCTCCACTTGCTAAACTCTCACCCTCAATACATTACCTCCCTCTACTCTCACCCTCAATACATTACCTCCCTCTACTCTCACCCTCAATACATTACCTCCCTCTACTCTCACCCTCAATACATTACCTCCCTCTACTCTCACCCTCAATACATTACCTCCCTCTGCTCTCACCCTCAATCCATTACCTCCCTCTACTCTCACCCTCAATACATTACCTCCCTCTACTCTCACCCTCAATACATTACCTCCCTCTACTCTCACCCTCAATACATTACCTCCCTCTACTCTCACCCTCAATACATTACCTCCCTCTGCTCTCACCCTCAATCCATTACCTCCCTCTACTCTCACCCTCAATACATTACCTCCCTCTACTCTCACCCTCAATACATTACCTCCCTCTACTCTCACCCTCAATACATTACCTCCCTCTACTCTCACCCTCAATACATTACCTCCCTCTACTCTCACCCTCAATACATTACCTCCCTCTACTCTCACCCTCAATACATTACCTCCCTCTGCTCTCACCCTCAATCCATTACCTCCCTCTACTCTCACCCTCAATACATTACCTCCCTCTGCTCTCACCCTCAATACATTACCTCCCTCTGCTCTCACCCTCAATACATTACCTCCCTCTACTCTCACACAGCTGTAACTCTGAAACCTGAAACCAATTCATTTGCAATCACTCCTTTAACCTGTCTGACCACTTCAAACAGCCAGTGTCCGACTGTAACCCCTTCCCTGTGAGCAAAAGACGTTGAAAATACGTATTTTTGGTTGAAAAGGCATGCAAAAGACATGGAAAATAAGTGTTTTGGGTTGAAAAGTATTTTGAACGTCTTGTTCTCACTGGATGGGAGGTTTTGTCTGTCCAGC